>NW_027468664.1:36140623-36173123 GCF_046254945.1 Alosa pseudoharengus
ATCCCACCAGTGTGATGGCACCGTGTTTAATCGTCTTTCTCTAAGCTGTTCTGAAGCCTGCTGCATTGTTTTCTGCTCAGATTGCAGACTTTGGGCTGTCTAACTTGTACCATAAAGACAAGCTGCTGCAGACCTTCTGTGGGAGTCCACTCTACGCCTCTCCAGAGATAGTCAACGGCAGGCCATACAAAGGCCCTGAGGTATGGAACTATAACACACACACACACACACACACACGCATACACACACACACACACACACACACACAAACATATCTACACAATGTATGAACACATGCACGTACAGTACACACACACACACACACACACACACACACACACACACACACACACACACACACACACACACACATATACAGTAGACAAACAAACACACACAGAGTAAGGAACACATCACTGTTTCAAATGACTAATGCTTAATTTTTGATAGTTCAGTATACACTACACAATACTCCCCAATTCGAGGTTTATGCCTAAGATTGTAGCAGCAACTGCAAATCAAAGCCAATATTCATGAAAAGCACATTGCAGCATCAGGATATAATTTGTTTTGACGTCAATTCTGTGTTTCTTTCTGCATTCTGTCTTACCCCATATTAAGCTGAAACTTTCCCCAAATTACTCAGACAGATTCCTGAATCTGGAGGTGTTTACTAACTCAAGCATCTGTCAACTTTTATAGGCTTTAATTCCATCTGTCTTAGTATTACTTCTTAGATGTTTCCCAATATACTCTGCTGGAGGCGTTTTGTAAATCCTGCGTTTTTCTAATGAATCATTTGATGAAGGGTTTGGTTGTGAAATGCTTATGTGTGTGGGATGTTAAGACCCTGGAGTGTGTCCAGTCTTGCCTAATGCACCGCCAAGGATGATGGGTAGGGAGATGAATTTACATGTGTGGGCCACAAGGACCACACAAACAAACAAACAAACAAACAAACGAACGAACGAACGAACACAAACTAACACACACAATAAAGAATTTGGATTCAGCAAAAGAAATGGGCTAATAGTTATTTGTTTTTCTGGAAGGTGGAGGGGGAAAACACTTGGAAAAAACCCCAGGTCATGCAGGGCCTGTTTGTGTGTGCGTGTGTGCGTGTGTGTGTGTGTGTGTGTGTGTGAATTCTTCCTCTGCTGGAGGAAGTCACACCACCCCCACCCCTCCCCAAATCGGATTTCCCAAAGTACACACACACACACACACACACACACACACACACACACACACACACATACACATAGTCAGCCAGTTAAAAGTCCTAATCCTAGGAATGTCCAATAACATGCAAACTATTTTCAGGATGTCAAAACAAACACACTCACCCCTCTCTGTTTCCGAGGGAGCTCAGAAACATAGTGCCAATCAGCAGGCTGGAATGTGCATTCACAATATCACATTTCCCATCATGACATGTGTCATTAGGGAAGACACAACAACACGCACACACACACACACACACACACATATACTCTCACTCCCTCTCCCGATCTCTCACACCAAAACTATCTTCCTCTTTTGCACTCTTGTTCAAACATAAGCACACCTACCTACACACACACAAACACACACACACACACACACACACACACACACACACACACACACACATCAGCCTTACATAACATCTCTCACTGGATTGCTGGGAAAGACTCCCCTCCGATCACCTCTGTATTGGGATCAGGGATCACTGGCCAACAATCACACAACCTCTCACATCTGCTCCCACCCTGTCACACACACACACACATAGCACATGCACACAAACATGCACACACACACACACACACACACACACACACACACACACACATACACACACACAGCACATGCACACAAACATGCACACACACACACACACACACACACACACACACACACACGAGCACATATGTAGACTCATGCATATAGACACATACACATACTGTATGTACAAATGCACTTATTCTCACTCACTCACAAACACACACGTACACAGACACACACACACAGACACACACACACACACACACACACACACACACATACCAGAACAATCACACACTCACATCCCTGAACAGCAGCCTGGGGAGTGCACTTCCCCAAAAGGCCAATCAGATCGGCCCCTGTGTGCCTAGCGTTCCCAAGCCATGAGTGGACAATTCCATGGGTCAGGCTTTGGGGATTATCAGAGCCAATCAGAGGAGAGCTGATGCTGGGGCAACGCCAAAGACAGCTTCATCAACACTGTGCAACACACACACACATGCGTACACACATGCACACGTCCGTTCGCACACACAAACACACATGCACGCACACATTTTAATTCTTCATTTGTCTACATGTACATACAGTACACACCTACACACATACACATTTTCCTTTTTACAGATACACACAGAAAAAGACACGTACATAAGCACGTGCACACTCACACACGTGGACACACATACACTCTCTTCCATACACACACACACACACACACCCTCTGGCCATGAACCTGGGGCAGGGTATACATAAACACCATTACCTAGCGGCGGCGTGATGTTGATGGGATGGAGAGAATGCATACGCCCTATACTGCAGCCGCCTAGCCAAACAATGGAGGTCTGATGCAGACATCCTTTACTAACGACACAGGGACTACTTTTTCCATCATCTCATAAAGATCCAATCAGAGTAGCAATCAAAGGAAGGGCAGAGGTTTGACATTGGGCAGGTAACACAAACTAAACCTGCCCATGGAACCAGTTTGTTCCAGACGGGGCTGATTGCTGAGTTTCCCACAGGAACATTTCGAGTCAGGCAAAGTGCCCATACGATGTTGCTGATAGTTCAAAAAGTTGGAGTTGAAGGTGTTTTGATTAATCTTCTGAGCTGTTATGTGTCACTGAAATAACAGTCTGAACTGATTTTGGACTGCTGTTTTAGCTTACCATGCATTGGTATGCAGGATCTCTACTCATTTAAAAAAAAAAAAAACTGTGAACTGAATTTGGACCTTTCCAATGTCTTTATAAAAACTGCTCTGTGTCACCCATACACTCTGGAACCAGTCAAAAGCATTTAGTTCAAAGTTTATGCTGCAACAATTAACCTCCATTACAATCAATGGAATTGGCACGTATATTTAAAAACAATTTACTTCCAAAATTATGTTTACACTCAGCAAACGGAACACTTCAGTTGCGCACCTGGTGTAGCCAGCCTGTTATGCAGCCTCATATGAACAGAGTGGTCACTGGTCGCCTTAACCCTTAGTGACGGAAATGTTGGATAATGAACGTTCTAAAGAATATCTGGGTTCATTGAATTAAACATAGAATTTTAGAACCTTGAATTGTTGCGGAACAATCTTATGTTAGAATGTTCAAAAACCCACACCTTTAAGGCTTTGGAGTCAGTCTGTGTGAACCCCCACTGTGCGGTCTGTCTAACCCTCCCTCTGGTTTTCCCCCAGGTGGACAGTTGGGCTCTGGGAGTGCTGTTGTACACCCTGGTGTACGGGACCATGCCGTTTGATGGAGGAGACCACAAAAAACTCATCCGCCAGATCAGCAATGGAGAGTACAGAGAGCCCACCCAGTCCTCAGGTAAGATAGTTTATATTCGTTTTATTCATTTTTATTTTTTATTTATTTTATGTGTAAGGGACAATGATGTACAATTTTAAAACATAAATGTTGCCATTTGATGCACTATACCAGAGTAACCTTTAGTGTGTGTATGTATGTGTGTGTGTGTCCATCTCAGATGCGCGTGGTCTGATCCGCTGGATGCTGATGGTGAACCCTGAGCGCCGGGCCACAGTGGAGGACATCGCCAACCACTGGTGGGTCAACTGGGGCTGGAAGTCCAGTGTGTGCGACTGCGAGGTCAAGCAAGGGGACGTGTCTGGCTCCTCCCCAATGTTAGCCCGTTTTATCGACTGGCAGAACCGCACCGATGGCCGCTCAGCCACCAAGGCGCCGCGTGCGTCGGAACCAGCCAATGGTAACGGATCAGGGTCAGGTCCACCGGCACGCCAGCGGATGAGGAGGTCATCGAAGGAGAATGATGCCAGCGTGGTTGGCGGTGTGCGTGTCGGAGGAGGAGGTCATGTGACCCTTGAGCCAGGCCCGAAGCGGCCCAAGGGGATACTGAAGACACGGGCGAGCGGCGACCAGCGGTCACAGAGCCTGGGTGAGATCGAGCTCCGCCGCTCCATCCAGTACCAGGACGCTGCCTGCAGCACCGCTTTCGCGTCCGCCTCCAGCCTTGGGAAGGACGTCGAGGAGGAGCACGAACGCTTCCTCCTGGATGGCTCGCCAACCAACATGGTGCCCACGCTGCCCAAGAAGGGCATCCTGAAGAACAACCAGCAGCGCGAGTCCGGCTACTACTCCTCTCCAGAGCGCAGTGAGTCCTCCGAGTTGCTAGGGGGCGGTGTCACCATGCCCCCGCCCCAGCACCAGCCACCAGCCCCAACCGGCTCCCCGACCCGCCGGGCAGTGGGCAGGAAGGGTATCCTGAAGCGCAACGGGAAGTACTCCACCCACAACAACCACAGCAGCGTCCAGCTGTACGGCGACCCATCCTCCGCCACCGACTCAGGCCTGTCCCGCAGCCAAAGCCGGCCGTCCAGCATCGTGGACGAGGAGATGGGCCTCTCGCCCTACGTGGGCAGCATGGACTGGCCCCCCACTTCACCCAAGCCAAGCATCAGAGCCTGCCTTTCTGCCGAGGACCTCCTCCCGATGGCCGGCTTCCGGGGCCTGCAGACGTCTGCCGCGCCAGTTCTCCACGGGGGCAAGATTGCGCGTGCCAGCCCTCCCGGCTCGCCCGGAGACAACGGCAGCTTCTCACTGCTCGGGGACCTGGACGACATGACCCAGGTCTACCAGCACGCCCTAGACATCAGCAACACGTTAACCTACAGAGGAGAGGAGAAGTAGAGGTAGAGAAAGACTTAGAGAAGGACACGGACAAGTGTCCATCTCTCCTGGACTCCATGGTAACTGTTGGGGAGGCACCGTACAGAGACACTCTCATCTCGATGGGGTTCAATAGGAATATGACTGGAAGTCCATAGATGAGAGAGAACATAGAGATATTAGAGGGGATCAGAGCAGTCTCCACACATACGATGCCAATGACTGAGCTGCCTTGAAATGTTTACATGACAACCAGAGGGAAAAGAGATGATTGTGTTATTTAGACACACACACACACACACACACGCGCGTACACACAGTGGCTACACATGTATCAGCCACTGTGCCAAAGGTAAACAGACCTAAGCAGAGACTGTTAGACCACACACACCATTTGTGTAGTGTGTAAATTCTAAATATTTGCCTATTTATTGATAATATATAAAAATGTGTCCTGGTCACACCATTGGCACAACTATTGCTTCAGAGATTGGTAAAGATACAAGACTATGTGTCTTTTGATGTACTTTTCATGTCAAGTTTCCTTTTTTTAAATTATGCTTGTGATGATGTAACATGTATCAAATAGATACTCCATTTGGGGGAAAAAGGGAAGCGAACATTTTCTCTTGTAAATAGACGTTTTAAAAAAAACTGAAGTTATAACTTTTTAGGGAGCATTTGTTTTAGCCAGCCATTTTTTTTTTTTGAGAAGGAGAACTCCTTCCGTTAAGCAAAGCAGTATTTACTGTGTGTACATCGTACACTGATCCCAAAAGAACACTGGGTCAAGCATCTTACTCCAAGGCTGATGCCACAGTAGTGGCCATGGTCATGGACCTGCTCATTGTGTTTGATATTAAAATTTATCAAGAAAAACGTAGCTATTCTGGGCAAAGTTGTTGTGTTAGTCTAAACAGTGATAGTGCATAAAACTGTACAAACATTATAGAAACATGTTGAAGTTGTTTCATATAACTTGGGAAGTCAATGATACAGGACAAAGATGTAGTACCAAATTCACAGGGCTAAATATTCAGTTGTTCAATCCAGTGTTCTTTTGAGGTCACTGATGGGGTGGGAGAGTATGACATCAAGCACTTTCCCCCACCAATGGGATGGCTCAAAGATTAGAGGTTATGTTGATGTCATAAAGGTGGTTGTCATGGATTCCTGTTACCAGCTGTGTCTAGCTGACCTCAGTGATTGGTTCCTTGTGGCTTCCATGCCGAAAACGCTGATGAGAACCATGGCAACACCTCATTTGGGTGTCTTCCCAGTGACACAGTGTTATTGAAAAGCCAATGGAATCAGTTAGGTAGGATTGTTACAATGCAGTCAGAATAGTGTTAGGCCAAGCACATGTATCTGACTATACTCCGTTAACTTATTGCACACTTTTAGCAGTTCATCCGTTTAAACAAGTATAATTTGTTGTTCAGTGCATATAGATTGAAGTGTTACAGGCACAGTGGCCCTTTGTGGTTGACATTACCTACCAGACCAAGTCAAAGGCTAATGAACTTCTCACACACCAAACACCAGAATACCAGAGAGGCTAAGACAACACACTCATTACTGCACATTAACACACACACACACACACACAGTAGCAGCAGCAGTGTTCATAGAGGTGCAGACGTCTAAAGTGTGAGGGTGGTGTTCTGTGTAAACACCGGACACTGGTGTTGATTATTCGTCCCCCAAGCCCAGAGCACCCCTGCCAGCCTGGGTGTAACCTAAAAAGCCACTCCAAGACGAAAACAGTCTGCCCCTGCAAAAACAGCAACAGACCCCAGAGAACACGCCACGGCATCGGCACGTTTCGTCCAGCAGATCCATTCTTATTTGAGTAGGAAAGAATAACACAACACCCAGTGGCATGCTATAGCGCTGTCAGAATGGCCCCTTGTGGTCCTCCGAATGGGCCGACAGGTCATAAAAACAAATAAAAGGGCTCTGATAGACGTCTGCGAAAGGTCAACTCTATATTTCGCTGCTACGTGTCCCGGGGTTGAAATCACCAAGCCCTGGAAGCTCTGTGTGAAGTGTTTTCTGTATGGTGCGTGTTGTGGTTTTGCATTCTGACTCATTCCCTTTTATTTTGTGTTGCACGGACTGGGTGCTGTTAACTGGATTTACAATGCGGACAAATTTGTACTATGTTAGTATTTTGTTTGTATATTGTTTGACTATTTTTTTTTCTAGATGGCTGTGCTGTTGTTTTGTTACTTCTGCTAAACACAGAGATTGTGCACTGCCTGATTACACTATATGAGTGAGAGTGAATTCACAAGGCTTAGAGGTCATTACAGGTCAAGAGATACTGAGACATTGCATATACATGCAAACAAAGGCACTCACACACACACACACACACACACACACATAAACTGAAATTCACAACAAATCTGACTGGACTGAACTGCCCTGTGATGCTTTCTCCTTTCAAACTGGAACTAGCGGACACTTAACGCTTCACTTCAGAGACTTCCAGCAAACCTGTAAAAAAACATATGTGACAGGACTATGGTAATGTAATGTAAACTGATACATTGTTCGTTATTTAAGCTGTCTTGTTACCATACACTGCCATTGCTTCAAGTCTGTAAATCCACAGGGACATCACTCTGTTCTGTGCCTACTGTGACTGAAACTATTGTAACTCATTCTTCTCATGTTAACAGTAGCAGCGTGGCCCTTTCCAAAGCTTTGCGTTGTTTAGTTGTGTGGTCATGGCGTCCGCTTGGCCAAGGGGCAGCGATGGGACAGTTATGTTCATATAAGGCTGGCAAATCTCATGTGTTGCTGTTGCTGTCACCCTTTCGAGTGTGTGGCCTCTCACAAAGATTTGGGTGTGTTGAGCAGAGGTTATATTCTCATCCCCTTAGGTAAACACACACAACTGGCCACCCTCTGTTCAAAGCATTTTAAGTATACTTACTCTCTGCAATAACACTCTCTGCAATATCAATACTGCCACTACCAACCTCAATAAAAATCATCTTTTTGGGAATATGCATTGGCCTCGGTGTGTGTGCATTCATGTATGTGTGTGTGTGTGTTGCAATACATATTGTGTTGAAATACATATTGAAATACATATTTCACAGTAAGTTCACACACACTATGTCTCTATTGTTTTTTTGTGTGTGTATTGGTGTGCATGACAATGTGTGTGTGTGTGTGTGTGTGTGTGTTTGTGTGTGTGTGTGTGTCTTGGCATGTTTCTGTGTGTTTGTGTAGACAGAGCCATAGAGAGCCACAAACAGAACTCCCGTTTCTCCCTCTCTCCGCCCTGTTTTGTTCCCAAGGAGCTGACTTGCTCTCACTGTGCTGTGCAAGGACAGCTAGAGCACCATTCTGTGTGTGTGTGTGTGTGTGTGTGTGTGTATGGAAAGATAGAGCTCCATTCTGTTTGTGTGTTTGTGTCTGTGCATATCTCTCTCTCTCTCTCTCTCTCTCTCTGTGTGTTTGTGTGTGTGTGTGTGTGTCTCTGTGTGTGTGTGTGTGTGTGTGTGTGTGTGTGTGTGTGTGTGTGTGCTGTGCATGTGGTTGCCATTCTTCTGATAGTTCTCACATACTTTGATTTGTCCATTTTCCAATGATTACTTTCAAAAAAAGATTGTATGTTTACACAGAAGAGAAGAAAGATGAAGATGGAGAGATAGAGAGAGCGATAGAAAGAAAGAGGCAACATTTTCCTTCTTTTCCTCACCTCTCTGTTCCAGATTTCGGTAAGAGTACGTAATGAATTCATGCATGAATTAATTAATGATTTATGCATTACTTCATTCTTTTATATCTTATGAATCATCAGGAATTGACATAAGTTCAAAGTCTCTCATTCATAACCTCATGCCTGAACAACACATCAACTAAAGCATTTAAGTTAAGGTGGGTACATCATTCTGATTTATTAAGCATGATCATCAGGTTAATTACTCATGATTTCATCATGTTTGTATACAATGGCATGTGCTTAGAGAAATGCACAACTTGTGGTCAAATAGTGATGACCACATTTTTGGCAGAAAAAGAAATCATCATGATCATTCTTAATAAATCATAAATCATTATGATGTGTCCGCCATATTTAATGCTTTAGTTGATGTGTTGTTCATGTATGAGGTCACAAATGACAAACTATGAACTCATGTCAATTCCTGATGATTTATGAGATATTAAGGAATGAAGTAATACATAAATCATGGATTAATCCATGGATAAATTCATGATGATTCATGTACCCTTACCGTAAAGTGTTACCCAGTTGTCTTTGTTCTTTGTAGAGACTCCAAGAGAAAGAAAAGTAAAGCACAAACAAAGTTTTTTTTTCCTCTGATCTTAACTGAACAAACTGATATATGGGAGAATATGACAAGCTATGTTAGAGAATAAATTGTAGATTAGTAATGAATAAAGATACAGTACTTCTACAGTGTGTGTGTGTGTGTGCCTTGACAAGCAAGCCACATATTCTCCATTCCGCCTTTTAGGAGGACAACTTGGTCATTCTGCAGTAGGAAAAACAAACACAGAAGATGTAGCAGGAACAAGCAGTTTGGGAATGTGTGTGGGGTGTGTGTTTGTGTGTCTAGGTGCACGTGTGTGTGTGTGTGTGTGTCTGTGTCTATGATATGGTTGAGTGTTTAGATGTGCATTCTACAGTCTTTACATGTGTCTAAATGATTGTGAAATACTAAAACAATACATCTAGGCGAAGGCTTGAAAAGGCCTACAACAAAATGTGTGTGTGTGTGTGTGTGTACATCTCCAGAAGATTTTTACAAGGTTAAAATGCAAGCTGTACACAGAGTAAGCTGAGTAACGTCTGGACTCAATTACATGTATATATGCACTAACTATGTTGCTGAGCAAGTAGTGTGTGTCGTTGGGTGTGTGTGTATTTGTGTGTGTGTGTGTGTGTGTGTGTGTGTGTGTCTGTGTATTTTTGTGTGAGTGTGAGAGAGTATAAGGGAGAAAGAGACAGTGAGAGAGAAAGAGTGAGTAAGTAAATGAAAAATATCATATCAGGCTGTATTCCTGTGGCCATGTGCATGTGTGTCTGTGTCTGTGTGTGCGTGTGTGTGTGTGTGTGTGTGAAGGTGACTCTTTTAGCCAAACCCAAAAGATTTGATGGATACAATACACCTTACATCACTTATTCCACAATAAAGTGCGAGTGTGTGACCGTGTGAATGTGTGTGTGTGTGTTTGAGTGTCAGGGGAAATGGCTGAAGGTCCCGGAACATATCTAGGGAGGTAAAACACACACACACAAACACACACACACACACACACACACACACACACACACACACACACACACACACACACACACACACAGACAGACACGCACACTCCCACCGCTCTATATTTAGCATGCGCTGATGTTTTGGGATTCTGGGAATGTTTGATGCTGGATGCATGGCCGACCTCGTAAGTCTGGGACGTGCTACCACCCCTGCAGGAATGTCTGGCCTCCGCACCACAACCACTACAAAGCCACTGAAAAGAAGGGAGGAGAGGTGGTTAAAAAAAGGAGTGGAAAGACAGGCAAGGACACACGGAAGAGAATCTGATGTCACGGACTGACTTTGGGCTCTGACCTCACTGAACCAAACAAGCTTCTGAAAAGTACATACAGTACATAAGGCATATAGTTAATTTGTTTGTGTGTGTGTGTGTGTGTGTGTGCGTTTGTTTGTGTCTGTGTATCTGTGTGTGTCTGTGTGTGGGTGGGTGGGTGAGTGTGCGCGCATGTGCGTGAGTGTGTGTGTGTGTGTGTGTGTGTGTGTGTGTGTGTGTCTGCTTAAGTGTGTGTCTTGTCTGTCTTGGTTTTATCTCCTTCTATTGGTCTGAATGGGTCTTTGAGTACATACTTGTCTCTGCCTGTTAATTCCTTTGAATCCATGTGTATTTGTCTAGTGTTATGCGTGTGTGTGTGTGTGTGTGTGTGTACACAATGTAGCATAAACATAAAAGCATCACACACACACACACACACACACACACATTCGCATTCACCTCTCTGAGTGTATGTGTTGTTTACTCTTGAGTGTGTGTGGTCCACCCAAACAGAACAACTGGAGCACATAGGACATAATGGAATCACTCTCTCTTCCTTTCTTCCTCAACTGCCCCCTGAGGAGCACACCCCTTTCTCTCAGTCACACTCTGACACACACACACACACACACACACACACACACACACATACTCCCATCTGGTTCAGATTCCCAGTGCTCGTCCTCTAACTTCCGTCAGATCGCTGGCCTCATTTTGGCAAGGCCCAGGTCATTCTGATGACCCGACCTGATAGCCCAGATTTATGAGAAGAGTGGCCCAAATCAAACTGGTTCTCCCTCTCCTCTCTCTGTCTCTCTCTACCTCACCTTTCTCTCTCTCTAGCTATCTACCTCTCTCTTTCCTTCCTTCTCTCTTTCTCTTTCTGTCTCTCTTTTCACTCTCTCTCTCCCTCTCCTCTCTCTGTCTCGCTCTGCCTCTCTCTACCTCACTCTTTCTCTCTCTAGCTATCTACCTCTGTCTCTCTCCTTCCTTCTCTCTCTGTGTCTCTCTCTCCACTCTCTTTTCTACTTCCTTCTCTCTTTCTCTCTCTCTCTCTCCACGCTCTCTCTCTTTCTTCCTCGATAGATGAAAGAGTTCTCAGCAGCCGCCACAACCATATCTCACCTTACCTTTCCTCCCCTCCCACCCTTTCCCTCCTCTCCCTCCCTCTCTCTCTATCCCTCTCTCATTTTCAATCTCTCCCTCCCTCCATCTCCACACCCGACACCTAACCAGGCCCCCACATCAAAGGAAAGTGAAAACATTTTTCTCCATGTTCGGCGAGCTGTGCTCGTCATCGCTTGTCGTCTCCCCCTCGACCGGGAAAAGAGAATAGCTCGCATTCCAGCGGCAATTAGTGTGTTTTCTTTGGTGTGTTTTTGCGGAGAAGTGGAGCTCTTAAGTGGGGCGGTGGAAGTTGTTCGGTTTGGCAGAGTTCCAGAACATTCTCTGTGTTCTGCGAGGGTTGTGTAGGTTGATTGTGAGTTATATGTTCACAGGGCACATCTACGCCCTGTACATTACATATTTCTATTGTTTCGTGAGTTTTCCTACAGAGATGAAGGGTGATGTGTGGAACAGTCATGCCGCAGACGTGTCGACCTCTCTCCTTCTTCTCGTGAACTCGACCTCATGACTGACTTTTCCGACGCAGGGGCGACACGTCTGCGGATGCCACGGAACACACCTCATCTATGGTCGAGAAGATACGCACGCTCTCGCCAGCTAGACGCCATTTGGAGACGAAGGTCCTCAGCCCCAGGGCGGTTTTAGCCATAATACATCATTAAAGATGTTTGAACTTTATTGTGACAATGCTGGCCTCCCTGCAGCCTTGAGTTCTGCTGTCTCAACACAAACACAAAGGCACACACACACATGCACGCACGCACACACACACATACACACACACACACACACATACACATGCATATACACACATACACACACACACACACACACACACACACACACACACATACACATGCAATACACACATACACACACACACACACACACACACACACACACACAAACACACACAAATACATACGCTCACAAATACTCTTAGAGTTGACTGGGCCAGGAGGTGAGCAAAGGGGCATTTTCTGAACCAGAAGTTTTTTCCAGGTGAAGGACAAAATGCCAGAGACAGCTCATCACACCATTACCCCTTTTAACCATAATAATATGTGTGTGTGTGTGTGTGTGTGTCTGTTATTTGTGTGTGTGTGTCTGTTATATGCTGTTGGTGGAAGGACAGTGAGTGCAGCAACAGGTGATTATCTCAGACAGACAGACACACAGACACACACACACACACGTGGCTGGGTGGTCCAGTGAGGGAGTCAGAGGTGAGGTGATGCTCCCAGCACTGGACACTCCCTCCTCCGTACGTCCTGAACCGTGAAGTCTGCCGCCTTCACACATGCGTAATGAGCTGTGAACCTATGAGCTAACCCTCTGTCTCTATTACACACTCTCTCTTTCTCTCTCTCTCTGTCTCTCCCTCCTCCCTCCCTCTCTCTCTCTCTCTCTCTCTCTTTCTCTCTCTATTTCAGACACACACACACACACACACACACACACTGTATACACACAGCTATGTCATCACACTCTGTGCATCACCTGTTCTCTATCTATCTCTTCACCTGTCTCTGTCTATCTCTCTGTATCTCTGTCTCGTCTGTCTTTATCTTTCTCTCTCTATCTCTCTTTATCTGTCTTTGAGGGGCAGCCTTGGCCTACTGGGCCTATCCCCGACCCAGTAGGAAAGAAAATGTGGGCGGGGGAAGTGGTTGAGCACTATTCTCCCATGCCCACATCCACGGCTGAATTGCCCTTGAGCAAGGCACCTAACCCCTCACTGCTCCCTGAGCGTTGCTGTAGCAGGCAGCTCACTGCGTCGGGATTAGTGTGTGCTTCACCTCACTGTGTGTTCACTGTGTGCTGTGTGTGTTTCACTAATTCACGGGTTGGGATAAATGCAGAGACCAAATTTCCCTCACGGGATCAAAAGAGTATATATACTTACTACTTATACTCGTCTGTCTTTATCTTTCTCTCTCTCTATCTCTATGGTAACACTTTACTTGACGGGTGAGTTCATAACACATTCATAGAAGCTGTCATAAAATAAGGCATTCATGACTGTTTCATGAGACATGACTCAACATTCATACCAACAATTGCAAAGCAGCATTGCCGTTTTTGTTCCAAACCTCTTACCTGATCACGTCACATCAGAGTCAATGGGCTACTCCAGTGCCGGCCCGAGCCTTTTGGGGGCCCTAAGCAGAATTTTATTTGGGGGCCCCCTCCCACAACGCAGAGTCACTTGTGCTTGGCGATAATTGACAACTTCACACTATAATGTCATATTATAAATTAATACAGTGAGGTTATGTATTAATACAGTGACTGATTATGAACTACTGTCCCCCTGGACACAGATGCATAAGGACTCGGTAGGCTCATTCAGTAATCCATCCTTGCTCACATGCCAAAAATGTTTTGGGGCTCCGCTCTAGACTTCTGGCCCCATGTGCTTGGTAAACCAATGTATTAATATAGTTGTTATTTACACCAACCCTGTCACCTTTTAATCTTAGAGGGTACTAAAATCACAGATTTATTTGAAACATTCATATTCAAAGTGAAGCAGTAAGGGTGGTTTACTGAAGTAGAATTGACAAATAACAAAATACAACAGCATTTGTATTTGTTGTAAACAAGTACATCAGTTTAATGACTTGTTTTTCAACAGATTTGCAGAACAAATCCGCAAATGTGCATTAAATGAGCAATCTTCAACTACAAAATAAAACCAAAATAGACAAACATTAATAATCAAAAATAAAATGTCCTAAAAAATAGATACTTATTCCTACTTCGTTCCTGGCTTTCAAGCATCTGCAACTCTGCAGTGGACGAACCTGCAATGATTAAATAAATACATAAATAAATAAATAAAACAAAAATTATGTTAAATGTGTCATGTCATATTAACAGGCTATGTAACCATTTGCCATCAAGAAAACCTCACCTTCTGTGTCATCAGCCATGGAGGCAGACACTTGATGATGTAGAGTTAGGTAGAGGTAGAGATGTGCTCCAAAGTACTTCAACAGTGTCTCTGAAAAAAAAAGTGCATAGTTGATCGAGCAGAATGATTTTATTTTGCTATCATTACTTACACTCATCAACAAGCAATTCCACATGTAACAATTCTAACAATAAACATATTCTATTGGCAAATGAGGCAAAAACATCTTATCCTTATCATCCTGGTGGATGGTAAGATTCTCCAGGGGGAAAAAAGTATACTTAATTGCAGTATGGTGAACGCTTAACATGGTAATCTACTGCAGCCTAAATATTAGGGTAGCACCGCTACATCACTCGCCACTATCTTAATCAAATTTAAAGATGAACTGAACTGAAATAATCAACATTGATAATGTGTTGATTATGACAATTAAAAAATAAATTACACTAAAAAATGTAATTAAAAAAATCAATACGTAGCCTTTTTTAAGCAACACCAAAATTGCGTTTGATAGTATTAGAACGCTGCCAGTTTCAATGACGTCACTGGCATGGTAGGACCTGAGAAGTTCTATAGGCAACAGCTGCAGCATATTACACGAAAATTAGTAATTTTAATGGCATGGGTTACACATTTGAGCCTGTGAGGGACAGGCCTGTAGTGTCTTGACTACCACTAGATGGGGGACGATCGGTTTCAGGCTCCAGCTCAACCTTCAGTAGGATCATTTGGGTGAAAATGACTGTGTGGGCGCTGCTGGAGCATGGACACTGGAATCTATCTGTTGCAAAGCAGTGGCGAAACGTAGGGAAAATGTTCGAGGAAGCCAAAGTGACGGGAAAATATGTTTATTTATGTATGTGTTAGAGATGCACCGATATGGAATTTTAGGGCCGATAACGATAACCGATAATATTACTCTTGAAAAAAATTTGTGAAAAGTGATTTGGGGAAAGCATTTAATAAGCATCATTTTATTGCAGTAATTTTACCTACCACCAAATGATGGACAGAACTCATAATAGTCCTCAAAAGTGCGGCAGTCAACAACATAACAGTAGCCTAGCCCTACAGTATGTGTTGCTCCTTTAAGTGAACCTGATGTCAGTGAATTGCGAGTGAGTGGCTAGAGAGTATGAATAGTTTTAATTTAAGACTAAACGCTCATAAACGGCTCAGCTGGGAATAAGCTACAGTATAGTGACCAAATCAGAGTTTGTGAGGGAAACTTATGTTTAGTTTCAACTGAATAAAGCTGCAACTCCTCAGACTCTTATGTCCGTCTACTCTGTTGCGCACAACCTGCTGCAGCAGAAATGAAAGGGGTTAGCCCCGAAGGTTTTAATAACTTATTATGATGACCTGTCTGGAACTGAAGCAGGAATGGTTAGCATATTTCTAGGTAGTAATACAAAACCCAAGCTAACGTAATGCAAATATAATACTAAAACACAACTTAGAACTAGGCCTACTTATGTACTCGTCCCACTAACGAGTTTGCTTATTTCTTTCCCCGATCAGCGCGGTAAAGTGCAAACACACCAGCACAAGACGGCTCTAGATAGGGCTGAGCTCCGCTCTGGTAAGGTTAAATGGTGGATCATTCACGAGACGATTTTGAGATGCACAGATTCCCAAATGAACGCATATCCACAGATTTTGTTAGAGTGGTGAAATACATTCACACCGCTGACATTATATTGAGGAAAAAGTATAGCCAAGCTCAAGTAGCTCAGTGTAGCCAGACGTAGGCCTAAATTAGGACTTTAAAAAATATCGGCGCAAATTATCGGCCAATAATATATCGGCCGCCGATATATCGTGCATCCCTAGTGTGTTTATTTCGGGGGGTATAAATTTTGTGCAATGTATAGCGGCACAACATAGGCTACTGTAGACCTAGCCTACAGTACAGGTCATGTAGAAAACTGGACGAGGGGCGCTTGAGACAGCAACACGCACGCTGTCTCTCTGTCTCCCTCCATCCCTCACACACACACATTGCCTACTGTACATCCTCAACTACATACTCAGCACCACTACATTAGGCCTATGCGAAGGCTACGGTGCATACAAATAAGCTATATAACACGCAATGTAACGCAGTCTGGACTACTGGCACTCGTAACAGCAACTCACACGGGTTCTCTCTCTCCCTCCCTTGAAACTGTTAAAAACTTTGTTACCCCAAGTTGACCCCAGATACACAGAGGATACACGAGTTTTGCCGTTTATTTTAGGAGAGTTTGTGGAGAGTTTGCAAATGTTTACCTTGTGGATGTTGATATTGCACGAGTCTCTTGGATAGCAGCTCTGCGAGTTAAACTCCCTCGCATTAACAATCTGCCCTGAGATGGTGAACAACTGGCTTCAGGGTGAGTAGAAAGGGACATTGGATTCTGTTTACAGACCCGCTGTGGTTACCAGCTAGTAAACGCATTATTATCGATCTGTGATATCGTCGGAGTCATACTCTCTATGGTCGGAGTGCTAGCTTACAGAGTTTGACATAAGAGTGTTTCCAAGGTGTTTAGCTGCTAGCCCTTTCCTAGGTTGGATCGTATGGTAGCCTATCTAACACTGGACCTCATCTGAGGCTACTTCGAGATATTATTCCAAAAGGGGACAGATAGGCTACTGCACTTAAAACTTTAAAAGATTGAACGAACCTTCCCGGACTTTGTAATTGCGACCAGTGACTGCATTGGGTGAACGAAGCCGAAGTTGAAACTTAGGCTCCATGGCACATAGACTGTGGGCTCGCCCTACTATGAATTGAAAAATACTACAAGCTGCCCCACCGAGTTTGCGATAAAGTAAGCAAGAAAAGGGTTTTTTAAGTCAGGATATGGCGAGTCAATGGCATTTATTCGTCCAAAGTTACAGACCAGTTTCCATAGTGCACATCTTATCAATAGTTTGAATGTTGTGTGTGTTTGAACTGCTCATTGACAAAATAGCGTTCAGTATGATTCATGCCCAATTAATTTCCCCTGTTAAAGTGTTCGCCTTTGTTTCACTAGTTTGGTTTTATTTTGTATGAGATTTTGTGTTGTAGGCTAGCCTATGATAAACGGCTTATGGTCAATATGTAACTCAGCTAGGCCTAATGTTAGTTTCCTCAGCCATGTCAGCTAGCCTCAGACTCATTATCTGCTATGGCTGCTAGTGCTAGTGCAGAGTAGCTTACCATGCCAGTGACATAGCCGATTGTTGAAATCCAACACGGCGCCCGTGTAACAACAACAACACTTTCAACGTACAATTTTATCCCTTTTAATAAATTCAGCCATTTTAATCATTGTACCAATGAGAAAAAATAAAATACATCTGTTATATCACCTTTACTTCAAATTCCAGTTCAGTTCATCTTTATGTCTATTTTCATCACAGAAGTCTCCCCACCCAACATGGTATATTTTCTCAAACACTACGATCTCTCTCCAAAGATCTTAGAGCAGAGCGCACGTACTGTTCCATCTTTGCCTATGAAGCTGGAACGTTACCGATGCTCAGAGTCGCGCTAGTCAGTGGGTTGGGGTTGGGACTGGGAGCCTGGGCTTAGCCTGCTGTTGCTATCAGACTTAGCCTACTACTATGTCACATATTATAGAACAGTAATAAACTATCAACACTTTCAGGTGCGAAATCAGAAACAATCCCTCTGTGGTAAATTTGCCTTCAGCTACGTTTTCATGTAGCTACTGTAGTGCTAATGTCCACTTCAGTCAGCTAGCTAACTTTAATTTACAACATAAGCTCACCTATGGCTAGGGTACATGCTTGATTGAACATCCAAAACAATCCCAATATCCTTGACATCTGAAATACACCTAGATAAATATATATTAATGGGAGACATTTCTCTGTTGATGGCGGGGATTTAGCTCTGGTGATGGCTTATTATATAGATCATGACAGCTAGCTAGCTACCTCAAGCACAAAACATACTGTAAATAATCATGCAAACATACCTGTATCTTGCTCGTTTTTCTCCTCCTATGTCATTTTCTTTTTTCGGCACCAGAGGGATACGTGCTTTTTTGTGACTTGTCTTAACATTACCGTCTCTTCCGATTTTTGAACTTGATGCAGTGTCTGCACGAATTGTCTATGCACCAGAGGTGTCTAGTTTATGCGCGTGACTCAAAGGCTGGCAGACACGGTAGAGGTAGGCAGGCATATTGATCATGAAATCAGAATTTTCTTGTTTTGAATTATTAATTGTTTCATTTCTTCATTCATTGATGTCACTTGTTTACGTTATCTATTATGTAAAAAAAAAAAAGAAACTCGATTGGGGGCCCCAAGCAGCCGCTTAGTTCGCTTATGCCTCGGGCTGGCCCTGGGCTACTCAGTGCCAAAAAGACAGAACATGGTCAAGCAAACAATTTTGTTTCATAAAAATGTATTTGTTTTATATGATGTAACCTTTGCAGATGATTTCTCATTTTTCTTTTACTGGGAATGTCCAACCGTTCCAGGTTACACAAATACGGGTCAGCTGAATGTAGGCTAGTTTACCTCCCAGTGTTAAACTCAGTGATTACGAATACTTCACCACTTGTATAGTAAAGTGACATTTGATGTAGACTTCATAAGATATTCATGAAATATTTAGCCCATTGACTCAGATGTGACGTGATCAGGTAAGATGTTTGGAACAAAAACGGCAATGCTGCTTTGCGATTGTTGGACATTTATTTTGACAAGTTGTCGTCATTCTGTCTTCCACATCATGAAAGGTTTGGTATGAATGTTGAGTCATGTCTCATGAAACAGTCATGAATGCTTTATGTGCAGTTTATGACAGCTGCTATGAATGTGTTATGAACTCACCCGTCAAGTAAAGTGCTACCCTCTATATTTTGGTATGTCATTGTGACTGTTTGTTTAACAAAGCTCTTACGTAACTTAACCTTAACTTTACCCATTTTACAGTGCAGTCAAGTAAACATTTTTTTCCTAGATCCTGGATAGGTGTTCCCTAATCACCATTCATGCTGTTCAAGACACACATCAATTTATTTCTGCAATTTATGTCTGGTCCTGCTGGAGGATCTACCGACATAATCCTTATCATCCTGGTGGATGGCAAGATTCTCCAGGGAAAAAAAGCCTAAATTCATGAATTCTAAAATGCCTTCTGACTCCCTGAAATCTTGTGAGGAGCTCCTGTGTGTGGCCAGTCGGTAATGCAGTGATGTCCCTTCCATTTGCAAATAACGGCCTGAATGCTGCTTACTGGAAGATTCTAATGTTTTGAAATACATCTGTAACCAAGCTCTTCCAAGACCTTCGCAACTTTATCGTTTTACAACAATAAGGTTGCAAAGGTCTTGGAAGAGCTCTTTGCTTTTTCCCATTGTCGTGTGGGCCCTGTGTGTCTCCCAAATGTTGCATAGAATGTGTTTACATATCTGCAAACAAGAACACTGGACATATTGTGTTGTAGAGGGAGGGGGGATGTACTGTAATGGCCAGTCTTTGGGTCTGTGTCTGCCGCTGTTTTGCTTATGTGATCGGTGGCCAGTATGGATGATTGCCGCCCACGGGGTGGATGACATACAGGTGTAGGCACTCGGAAGATTGGACGGCTGCGATGCAGATTGGTGGAGCTCGTAATGGACTGGGAAATAAAAGGGCTCACCAATATGTGATTCAGGACGCTGGGGGGGAAAGGGAGCGACAATCGAGGCACGGACGACGGATCCAGCCATTAAGACGGTGCCGCTGTTCCTGCGCGACCCTGCAATCCATGTCACCGATGAAGCTTGCCGGCCGCGTCTAGCAGAGGGAGGAGGCTACGAGAGAGGACTGGAGATTGTATGATCGTTAAGACTATTCTGCGCTCTCAAACCGATCTAAAGGAATGGTGATCCCATGTAAATGCCCGTGTGAATGAAGTTATTGTGATTGTTTGCCACAAAGCACTCATCGTGGTTGTTTACTCCTTAACAGTGTCAGCAGCAGCGAGTCGAGTGCACTGATCTATAAAGAACACTGGATAGACAATCCCATTGTTGCCGCCCCATCAACAATGAAGCCAATGGAATCGGAACACCGCCGCCATATTGGGACCACTGGCCTACAGTTTGAGACCGTCCAAGGGCACTGCATAGCGCTTCCCTGTCAATAATTGTGATTGTAATGATTTTGAAATGGATGAACGACTCTTCGGTGTCATTGTATATAGCCCAACAATAAAATATATATTTACTATTTCTTGTGTTTTATTATTTTGGCTGATCGACCTACCTGTTTTCTTACTGTGTAGGCCTAGGCTATAGCACTTGATAACCCAGGCTAAAGTATACACTATGTTTAAGCTACTGTTTATTTGAGTCTATAAAACATTATACATTTAATATTATGGGTTGAGATCATTGATTGCTTTCATTCGTCTCTGTCTGATGTTCAACTAGCTTATTGCTTTCTGCCAACACTAGAACCTAGTAAACTTTCACGTGCTACATTTCTTACATTTCAAAGTAAGAATGTTCCATTTTTTACCGTTACATTGTATAAAAATTGTAGCGAAGTGATTAAAATGGTGAATGGGACGCAGTGTTGTGCCTTTGGCTGTAATAAGCGTAAAAAACGCAAATCACTTGAAGGGCATAGGAGCGATAGTGACGGCAGTGAGGATGAAGAGTCGGGAATGAAAAGGAAATTTCCCCGTACTTTTCACTCGTAAGTACCTGTGGCCAGTTGCACAAAGCACCTTAACAACGTTAGCATACAGTAGTCTACCACTTATTTTGTATTATGTGAAGACCTGCTTTCCCTCTATCAAACGTGTAAAGATAACAGCAACTTGTGAACAAGCCCCACTAATGAAGTACTTACTGTGTAGGCTACTGGCATTATATTGGCATTCAGTAATTTCACACCTACCTTGTAATCTCCACACACCACTGTATGTTTGCCCATCTGGGTGTCCATGTCATGTCCAAATCAATGTCAGGTCTACTATAGACCATGGCATGATGATGTAGCCTACTAAACATGTTGGCAACATGGGCCACCCAAAATGCTTTCAACCTTTGTTGAATACTGTTGTTTAAATGGCTGTTTTTGTATATTGACCACAGACAATAAAAAAAGTCTTAAGTACTTGTCATACCATCAGTTGCCTATGAATGACATTTGATCAACCTGTTCCCTGCAAAAATCACATTTAGATTCCCAACTCCTCTTGAAATCAAAGAAACGTGGCTGGCAAAGCTTCTGGACTCCAAGTGTCCATTCCAGGATCTGCTCTGACCATTTTAAAGAGATGGACATGGACAGGACCGGGCAGAAAGTAACATTGAGAAGTGGTGCAATTCCAACGCGATTCAAGCAGTGCCCCAAACACCTCAAGAAGGTATTACACATGACAACTGTAGATAGAAGCATTTACATTATAGAATACATATATGCCATACAAATAAGAGACACTCAAGAATAAATGGGTTTTCAAAGATTTAATGAGGCAAAACAGTCAAATACAGTGTAGTACTGGCCAGATGGTCAATTACATGGGTGCAATGCCAATTTTGCTCACCCAAATTTGTCCCTACCACACCAAAAGCCACATTACCATAGCACAGAAGAATATCTGCAGGGTCTGGATTCACCGAGGCAGCCAGCCTTTAAGACAGTTGTTGCTTGGAAAATGGAGGGAAGAAAACAAATTAAACAAATAGGGAAATATGTAACGATGGAAAAAAAAAGAGCAAAATCAAAACTCACCATGATCTCAGTTTCTTCACCACAGAACGTATTGGGTACCTTGTTGACCTGATAACATTAGAAAGCAATTCACAAGGTTAATAAAAAGGAGGGCAAAAATTAGAAAAATGGGATATCATACAATTAGACAGGTCCCATCTTCCTCCATACCAGGCACAATACATATACCTATATTGCTTACAGGCAAATCAAGTGGACATGTTACATTTCAAAAGTGATTGTTTTCGTTGGGAGGTGGTTGGGTTGTAAAGCCTTCTATTTCAAGTCCTTTATTAAGAGATTAGGAAAACTTAGGGGCACCAATATGTATATCTAATTTACTGTACTACTCCCTTTTTTAGACAACAAAAGAACGTAAAGCGCCAACTGCCAGAGTTACCAGCCATGAACAGTCAGCTCCTGATGATGTCTATCCCATGAGCGGTCCTGTAGCAAGTACCAGCAGCTACACCAATGTCCTTATTGACCACCAGTACCACATCTCCCAGTCTGTAAAAGAGCTGAAGGCAGAACTAGACCAGACAAAACAGAGTGTAAAAAAACTGAAGAAACAAATCAGAAACTACCAACAAAGAAATCGACGATAAAATACTAAAGTAAAATCACTACATACAGTGGTGAAGCACCTTCGTGAGAAAGATCTTATTTCAACAAAGTGTGACGAGATGATCACAAATTCATTCACTGACGCGTCACTGGAGCTGGTGAAGCGCGTCTCAACAAAAACTCAAAAAGGAAAAAAATACCCCCCGAATTTAAAATCATTTGCTCTAACACTACAGTTTTACTCATCAAAAGCATACGAATTTGTAAGGAAAACCTTTAATCTGGCCCTTCCACATCAATCCCAAATTAGGCGCTGGTACAGCAAAATTCCAGCAGAACCAGGTTTTACAGAGCCAGCCTTCATAGCCCTTGCTGCCAAAGTGAAGGAAGAAGAACATTTGGGAAGGAAAGTTACTTGCTCACTTATGTTAGATGAGATGGCTATCAAGGCACATGTGTCCTGGGATGGGACTCGCTACCGTGGCTTTGTAGACATTGGGAATGGAGCAGATGACGATGACTCTTCCCCGGTAGCAAAAGATGCTTTGGTGTTGATGGTGGTGTCTGTGAATGGCTCCTGGAAGGTACCATGTGCCTACTTCTTCATTGATGGCCTAAGTGGTGCCGAACGGGCAAATCTTGTCAACATCTGCATTAAAAAACTAACAGATGTTGGTGTAGAGGTCATCTCTCTCACCTGTGACGGCCCTTCCTGCCACCTATCCATGATGGAGACTCTTGGTGCCCGTCTCCAACCACCCAACATGATAACATCCTTTCCACACCCACTCAATCCAACCAAGAGGGTGTATGTTCTACTTGATATTTGTCACATGTTGAAATTGGTAAGAAACACCCTTGCTGAGGGAGGCGTCCTGGTGGACCAAGATGGAAGTAAGATCTATTGGCACTACATCGAGGAGCTACACAAGCTACAGGACAAGGAAGGGCTGAGGCTGGGCACTAAAGTGAAAGGGGCACACATACAGTGGAAGCAGCAAAAAATGAAGGTGAATCTTGCTGCCCAGACATTAAGTTCAAGTGTGGCAGATGCTTTAGAGTTCTGCACTAATGTCCTTAAACTCAAGCAGTTCACAGGATCTGCACCAACAGTGCGATTCATCAGAATGTTTGACCATCTATTTGACATTCTAAACTCAAGGAATCCCTTTGCCAAGGGGTATAAGTCTGCTCTTCGTGTCTCTAATAAAGAGGGCTGGGCTCCATTTTTGACTGAGGCCTTCAAGTACATCTCTGGCCTCAAAACCCCAGGTGGAGAGTTGATGTACCGAAGCCGACGAAAGACAGGATTTCTGGGATTTTTGGCCGGGATCGAAAGCACCAAGGGCATCTTCCAGGAGTGGGTGGAGAAAGACCAGGCTCCACTGAAATACCTGTTAACATACAAGCTGAGCCAGGACCACCTGGAGTTGTTCTTTGGTGCTGTACGTTCAACTGGGGGTTTCAACAACAACCCAAATGCTCAACAGTTCACAGCTGCCTACAAACGGCTGTTGTTGAGGAGCAGCATCGGTGGCGGGGTTGGAAATTGCCAGCGTCAAGATCCAACAGACCTTCTTTCAGTTTTTGACGACACTTGCAGAGTCGCTGACGAGGATGTGAACATTTCCAATGTCGCCATCATCAGAAAATATGATCTGTGTGCAAGAAAACCCCAAGATAGGGACCATGATTACAGTGACTCACCAAACATGGCTGATCTATCCGAATACAAAGCGGCTGCAATATCATACATTGCTGGGTATGTGGGAAGGATGGTAGCTGGCCAGATCATGTGCGATAGATGCTGTCAGGCTTTAGGCTCAACATCGCTTGCTGCAACATCGCCATTTCTGAAACTTAAGGACAGAGGAGGGTTGTTCAAACCAACAAGTAGTGTCGTTAAAATCTGTGAGGAGACAGAGAGGAGATTTCAGAGAATGCTTGCCTCAACTAATGGTCAGCTCCCTCAAGGTATGCAATTATCCTGACTCATTTCCCTATAAAATTACATTGCAGTGTGGCATACAATTTACATTTTCAATTAAGTTTGTGTTGTATTACTTAGTCTTTCATCTAAGTAACTCAATACTTCGTGCACTCACTGTTCAACTATATAACTCTTGAATTGCTATATTTGAATTACCTTAACAGATTTCAGCCTGGCCAAAATGGAAAACTGTTCCAATGAAAAATGCACTTCTGCACTGTTCAGAGGAAATGTAAATTTACTAACCACATTACACCATTTAGGGCGTGCCACCAAGAAATGAGTCCAGTGTCCTACATTTCGAGATACAGCGCAGAGAGGAGAGGGTCGGAAAAAAAATACAGAGACGGTCAAAAAATGACTAAAATATGTATTTTCTAATTTCACCACGAACACATTCTTTAAACCTCTTATCAATCATTAATTTACATATTTTACTGTACATTGACCTAGATATATGAAGGCCAAATGTATAGGCTGCATTAAAGTTCGGATACAAAGTTCACGTGTTCTTCTTCTTTCAGACACTTGCTGTACGTGAGAACAGTAGCAGCTAAAGTTTCCGTTTTCTTTGGTCTGATAATTTCGTGTTTTTGGCTTTTGGCCTCTGCAAGAAGTCATTAATATCTTTGGGTTGCATAACGGAATTGAACAAATGACCCCTTGTTTTAAACCATAAGGTCTGTGGATTATAAATATCCAATAAACCAATTTTTTATTTTGTCAAACTGGACTCATTTCGTCGTGGCACGCCCCAATTAACGTTAGAAGAAAAACCGGCTGGGTTAACGTTAGCAGCTAGCTTGTTAACGTTACAGCTGGAGACCAAGTGCTGACCAGAAAGTTAATCTATAAGTTTCAATGCTGAAAATTCACCCAACAACTAAACAAATTCCTGTATCATACAACGTCGATCATATTCCTTTAGTTATTAAGCAGGCAGGCCATGTCATATTTTTTGACTGACTGACTTCCAGTTAGCGAAGATTAAAAAAGCTAGCTACCGCCAGGTTGTGGATAAGCCACGATAAATATTTAATATTTTAAGCACGTTTACCCAGATTTGCAACAACACTACAAGACAACACTGCAAATCACATTACCTCCGACTCGAGTCCTTGTCCTCTGGCTCTGTTCTTCCGCAACGTTAACAGCTGCTACATCGACCCCTTCATGAAGCCTCCAGCTGCGTGTCATCTGTCTTGTCGTTGCTGTTGCGAGAGTGGTGGAACTACCACACCCTTTTCCCTGTGAAATTAAAACATTTTTTATGCTGCTTTCGAGATGTAGGCTAATTGGTGTGAGTCTGCTCGCTGCCTGGCTGCACACATGTAGGAAAGATAGGGTAATTAACATAGGCCTATATAGCCTTTGCCAATATCAATCTATAAGATATGTGTTTTAAGCTATTTCAGATTCGCACATCCTAGATTTCATTTTTTTAAAACCCAAACTTAAAAAAAAAAAACAGCAATTGAAATAAATAAATGCATGATGTATATCAATCACCACACACCGCAATAATAACGTTATTTTGGTCATTTTAGGAAAGGGGATTCCGGAGGCCATAGCCTCTAGCGTGCTGGGAGAGCTGAACCTTTCATACATCTTCACAGATCTGAATAATCATATGATGGACACCGCGATCAATGACAATCATGTTTTTCATTTAATAAAATGAATCACAAAATCATACTGTAAAATAAGGCTATATCACCTGGGGAAAGAACACAGCCAGAAAGCGACGGGACTAAACGTCAGGAAGAAGCTGAACAAATTGGTATTGTTCAAACACCAATGAGGTAGCCTATTACTGTGACCAAACTATTGTTTGTAAGCTATATCCTACTGATATATGAGCCTATTAACATTGTTTGTCTTCCCTCTCCATGCAGGTCAATCGCACAAAAAATATCAAGAACCCCTAAATAAATAAATAGGCTACTCTGGAGACCTTTGTCTGTGTCTGTTTTATAGGCTACTACGATTATTATTATTATTATGCCACAGGCTACATTGACAACATTAAAAGCCTACAGTGATTTTCTCCGTGTGTGCATCACGCAGCCTAGGCTAGATCATTTTGGTGAGTGAAATGCTATTTGCAGAATGGAGCAGCGTAGGCTAGACCATGGGGTTCGGACCTATGGTTCGGACCAGCAAGTGGTCCCAATATGGCCGCCGCGCCGATTTCACGGAGGCTTCAGGTTTGTGACGTAGTTGCACTATCCAGTGTTCTTTATAGATCAGTGGTCGAGTGGCGCAGTGCTTCCGGGTTCTCAGGACGGTGACGTCATCACGCCAGGAAAGCTGCGGCGTGCCCACGCCAACCCCATCCCCTGTGAAGGCAAAATAAGAGTCCTCTGGCTGTGCTTCAAGCTAAAGGTCCTGTGCTGCTGGCTTGCTAGTGGATAAAAGACTGTAATTTTCCCCGGCCTATTAAGTGCACAGTGGCCGGGTGAGACTCAGTTTATTTTGATTTTGTGTTTTCTTTTTTTTTCTTTTTGTTTCGGTCAGGAGGGGCCCTGACCGAACGGACATTTTTACTTGTTGTTTGTGTGTTATGTCTCTGCCTGCATGAATGGGTTCTGGCTTGGGGGGGTGGGAGGCTAAGTTGCTGGTAATGGTCTGGGGATCCGTAGTGTGCACGTGTGCAAATGGTTGTGTGCCGTGAACAAGATTTGCTGTGGTACTCTGCTTGATATCTTGTCGTGACTAGGGTTCTGAAACCTATGGTAGCTTATGGTGTGGTTCTACTCACTTGTTTCCAAGATCCTAGCTGTGCTGTGTGACCAATGCTGACCTATTAACCCTTGCTCGAAACCTGTGTGGGTGGAATGCTTTTGACCTGTATGTAATAAAGATTTGTACATTTTCTTAAACATCTGTCTGTGTTGTGGTGTGTGTCCTGGGATTCCGAGCCTGTTCAGGGGTTGTTGTCAGCACTAGGCGACACCATCACAAGATGTTTCTTGTGTGACACCTTTGGTCAGTAAAACCTTTTCCTATCAATATGTACTAACCCAGCTGATATTAATTTGCGGCACAATGACTGTAACTACTTACAGATTTCAGCTGGTTCCTTCCCTTGCCTTGGTGTACCGCTTATTCTAAGCGTGTACTTTTTTCCTGTCTCATTTCAGTTTGACTGCTGTATATCATATTTTGTTAATCATATATATTTTTGGGGCCTTTCGGCTGTATTTGTATAGGACAGCGAAGAGTGAGACAGGAAGTAAGTGGGAGAGAGAGAGATGGGGACATGACCGCAGGTCGGATTGGAACCTGGGTCCCCGTGGGCACTTGGGCCCGTACATGATGTGGACGCTGTAGCCTGTTGCGCCACAGCGCCACCCTGTATATCATATTTTGTTGTCGCGTGAATTATAAATTGGCTTTTCTGACCTTTTTTGTCTTTCTCAGGAATATTGAATATCATATTTTTTCTTTTCTTTTCTTTTTTCCCCATCTCTCATGTCTGTCTCCCACACAGTCCGCTCTCTTTCCTATGGCCACTTTCGCCACTGTTTCCTTTCACTGCATCTTTTCATCATGACTTATTTCATTGCAAAGTTCCAGTTCCTTTTTCTCACGTCATGTTGTGTCATGTTAATTAGGCTTGGTTGTAGATTGGTCCCTGTGGGAAATCCTCTACCTATAGCACAAGGATTATAACACCCCTCCTGTGTATTTCTCTCTCTCTTTCTCTCTCTCTCTCTCTCTCTTTCTTTCTCTGTTTCTCTCTCTCTTTCTATCTCGCTTCACCACCCCCTAAGGGATGCATTCAGGGTGAGCTCATATGGGCTCGTGTGTGTGTGTGTGTGTGTGTGTGTGTGTGTTAAACCCACAAACACCCACAAAATGATCAGGACCAGATTAAAGGGACAGTGTGTGGTGTGTATGTGTGTGCGTGTGTGTGTGTGTCTATGTGTGTGGGTCAGAGCCACAAACACCCACAAAATGATGGGGCCAGATTAGAGGGACTGGGGACCTCAGGATCTGTAAGATGCATGCGGAGGGGATGACACGTTGACCTCAGCACTGTACATGTTGTTGAGGGTCTTTAGCAAGGGTGGTCCTGGCTCACTTGCACCAGGCCTTGGCAAACACACGTCATCACATGTGTGTATGTGTGTGTGTGTGTGTGTGTGTGTGTGTGTGTGTGGGGGTAATCTAGTAAACATGGTGTTCCTTGAGAAACGGAAGTACAAGGGGTACCCAAGATAAGAATCAAAGTGAAATCAACCTAAATTAGGACAAAAGTATATTACAGTAACTTCAACTACTTTATTCATGTGTTTTTGCATAATCTGTATCGTTAATGTTCAGGGGCATGATGAATATATATATTCATATATAGTTTGTCACAATCTTGCAAGAATTGTTTTGCAAAGCCATACATGGACATAACAAAACATAAATGTAACATAATGCTGGGAAACAAGCATACAGTACAAGCATATGTAAACATTGCTCCACACACATACTCATATGCAATGAAAGAACATTGGATGGAATGACTGATTCTCATTTTGAAGAGGCGTGGTTTACAGGAAGGAAGTAGATTTGCACTATTATACAACACGTCTGCATGCCAATTAAGCCATGTTATGCCAAAGGAAAAATGTTCCCACTTTATCTGGAATTCCTTGCATTCTGATAGGCAATGGAAACTTCCGCTGTGGAGTTTCGTAATTTTCAGGTAACCCGCCCACCCTAATGGCCACAAACACACACACACACACACTCTCCCCATCCTCTGTCGCTGCCTCCATATTTGTCTCCGTTAGCTGGTCATTGTTTTGAGTCCTCTGGCACCGGCTCTTTTGGCTGCCTGGCTGGCTCATGGTCTGGTAATGTGCAAGGAAAACAAGTGATGGAGGGGAGTGAAGAGGAAAAACAAGTGATGAAGAGGGGAGCGAAGAGGAAAAACAAGCCAGTCGTTACAGAGAGAGCCCATGAAAGGAGCAGAGCAGTCCTCCACTCTTTCGTTGTCACCTCCTCCATCACCTCCTCCACCTCTCCTCTCAGAGCAGTCCTCCACTCTTTCGTTGTCACCTCCTCCATCACCTCCTCCACCTCTCCTCTCAGAGCAGTCCTCCACTCTTTCCTTGTCTTCTCCTCCATCACCTCCTCCACCTCCTTCTTCTCCTCGTCACCCTCCTTACTGCCATTCCAAGGCACCTTGCATTCACAGAGGGGTCCCATCCAGCCAGCCATCCTTCCAACCATCACCTCCCCATCCTCCTCCTCTCCTCTCCTCTCATCTCGGTGCTCCACTCTCTCCCTGTCACCTCCTCCACCTCCTCCCTTCCTAAGTCCCATCCAGTGATCCTGATCCTTCCAACTATCACCCCTCCCCCAGCTCCACAAATACCATCTCCTCCTCCGTTACTCCCTCAACCTCCTCCACTCCTCTCACAACCTCCACCTCAACCTCCTCCACTCATCTCACAACCTCCACCACCAATTGTATACAGGGGCCCCATCCTTGCAGCCTTGTGTCCTGGATAACCCCCCCCCCCCCCCCTCCTCTCCAGGAGCAATGGCAGACAGATTACGTGGCACAGGAAAGCGGGCACACTCGCTCCAGCCGGACCAAAAATAACAACGCCAGACATTTCCGAAGGCCCCTTTAGAGGGCCCCAAGCGTCTGGAACGAACCTATAGTATAGAGGGCCACCATGGGGGCTTTCCTAATATGGGTATCCACTGAGACTGCCCGATTAGAGTGTAAGAATGTAAGAAAGTCCAGGCCATTGGCCATTGTTTTTTTGTTTTTTTTAAGGGAGAGAAAAGAAGAGGCAGGGGGATTTAGAGGGAAGGGTGTGTGTGTGTGTGTGTGTGGAGGGAAGGGTGTGTGTGTGTGGAGGGAATCGGGGTGTGTGTGTGTGTGGAGGGAATCAGAGGGAATGGGGAGAAGGGAGAGAAATAAGAAGCAGGGGGATTTGAAGGGAAGGAGGGAGGGCATGTTGGCTTAAGAAAGAGGAAATTCCAGGACTCCCAAAGATAGACGAGTGCAACTGAACGAGCGCTGACCTTAAATTCCCGAGCTGCCACAATGCCCAGAAGCCGAGGTCCACTCCTGCCATTCTAACTCCAATGGGCAGGTCAGCATTCACAGCCCACTGGGAGATGTAGTACACAGCACTAGGGAGGAACTACAGGAAGTGATGAATCTGATTGAGGTGTGTGATATGATTGTATGACTTGTGTGACAAAGCGCCCACACATTTGGTAACCATAAAGTTTTCCCTGCCCATTTAAACAAATGTGAATAAATCCCTTAAAATGTCTGCAGGGAAATGAGAGCTATTCAGTTCCATTGTCTCAGATATGTGTGTACCTTTTTAGCTCCCAAATAAAATTACTGACATGGCTTTAAATAAAAGAGAGCATTTAATTTCCAGAGAGATTTTTCAATGTTCTCTAGTCACATTTACTACAGGGGTTGCTCGACAACGCTTTTGGTGAAGACAGTCCAAAGACCCCCCGCAGCTCCAGCATGGCTCCCCAGAGCCCTACAAAGGCAAAACACCTTAACATCATGTTTGATCAAAAATTAGTTAATGTCATTTTTAGGGTATTTGAGACCTCATGTGAATAAATATTGTGAGTCTATTTGATTGTTTTAACAAGAAAAATAAGGGGGTATGACAACCGTAACTTCCAAAACCATACGAAACAGAAACTTTAAAGTAATTTTTCTCAGTTTCACACTCTAGCAAGTTAAGGTCTTTTGCCTTTGCAGGCTCACAACCCCCCACCCCCCAACAGTGTGTGAGTCCACGGAAATCTCACAATTCCCCATAAACGGATTACTTTTCTCCAAGACCGTCTGGCGATTCTCCTGACTACATCCCCACTCTTCATGTTATGCTCTTATTCTCCTCACAGTCATTCTCTCCAGATATGGAGACACTAGCCCCGTTTACATGGACACTTTTAATCGGATTACAAATGGAGTAATGGTTCAATTGGAATGAAAACGCTTAAACACCTCAACCGATCAGACTAAATTTCCAATTTGATCAAGAGAGGTGGTGTACTCCGTTCTGATGATTCGATCGATTGAAAACTCCACCCATGTAAACAGGTACTCCGATTGTTGGAGTACATTTCTTCTTCGCAGGTGTTTTCCCTATGTGGTAACAATGCACAATGACATAAACAAATGAGTTCCCATGGCTATGGTGCCATGGAGTTCCATGTAAACGCAGATTAAACACTAAACGGTTTATTTAGCGTTCATATCAACAGTTTGGTTGAAATTTTTAATCAGATTAATTTCAATCTGATTGAAAAAAAAAAAAAAACGCCCATGTAAACGCGGCTACTGAGGATGTGTGCTGCAGCCCATTGAGACACTCAGGAATCAGGTCCACTCCTTACATCCTCCTTGGCGCTTACACACACACACACACACACACACACACTCATAGTCATTCTCCCCAGACACGGAGACACTAAGGATGTCTGCTGCAGCCCATTGAGACATCTTGGAATCTGTTAAAGGTCGCCTGCTTACATCCTCAGCCCTGACCCCCAGCTCACGCTGACTTGCGGGAAGATGATGTGTGCGATAACACAGTTGCAGACATTCACTCACTCTCATGGATGCACCCAGTCACTCATACACACATACTTTCCGAAGCACACATATATGCACAAATAGTCACAATGGTTATACAC
>NW_027468664.1:36175623-36178123 GCF_046254945.1 Alosa pseudoharengus
AAAACAGGCATCAATGTTATGCTCCTCCCTCCAACTCTGAATACAACACGAGTGTGTACTGGCCGGTGGCCACCACTACTATAACTAGATGTACCGCAGAGCGGTACAAAATATGACCGCCGCCCAGTCCAGCACATTTTTTCCACAAAAAGAAATCACACTGAAAGGCCTATATGATTCTAACTGTCTCACTAAATTGCATTATCCACACTCAATTCTCACTGGTATCTGCTAGACAACAAGTACCAAAACATGATTAGTTCATAGATTTCACATGTAAAATTCATTTTATACAACCCCACCTCCATCTTGCCTGTTCATAATTATGAGAAATTCTTGATTGTTTGTGTTATGTTTATGTTATGTGTGTGGGTGTGTGTGTGTGTGTGAGTGTGTGTGTGTGTGTGTGTGTGTGTGTGTGTGTGTGTGTGTGTGTGTGTGTGTGTGCGTGCCTGCGTATGTGCCTGTGCATGGAAGCGTACATATGTCTACTGTGTGAGTATGTGTCATGATTACTGTGAATGTGTGTGTGTGTGTGTATCTGTTTGTGCACATGTGTGCACATGAACTGGGCTAACATGACCCCTGGAGGCAAATATACGGAAAAAATGGTCATCCTAGGCCCTACAGTTCTCAAGATATTCACAGAGAACTGTGTCTGGCCTACCCTCCTTTCGGGGGGTCCAGTCCAGCGGGGGGGCTACAGATCAAAACGAAAAATGACAGTTCCATGCTATCCATGTGGGGGTACATGCCCACCAAGCAGTGTTGTAGTACTCGAGTCCGAGACTCGAACTCGAGTCCGAGTCATTAGCTAAATTTAGAGACTCGTGACTTGACTTGGACTTGAGCACTGATGACTCGAACTTGGACTCGGACTCGTGCATTCGCACTCGTGATGACTCGTCGAGGACTCGACTTTTTTTTGTAATATATCATAAGGCTATAATTGTAGTATGTCATTAGGCTATAATTTGCTATATGATTTTAATATCTAAATTATTCGTAATACTAATTTTAGTTCAAGGGAATGTTAGGCTACATCGCAAGTCACATCATGTTCACATGCAAAGCAAACTAACGTTAACTTTAACACCAAAATGCCTGGAGATGTGGCCGCCGCTATTTCAATGTAGTAGGCTATTGCCAGGCAATATTAGTTCTCATACATGACATAACATTACCTAAGATTACACTCAGCCTAGGCTAAACAACACACACTGCTGCTGGATAGCTGATCATCGTGACTTGGTGAACAGTGTTTTCCCTGACTGATGCGAGAAGCTAGGTTCCATTCATTCATTTTCATTCGGGGCGTGCCCTGCCGTCCTTCTGTCTGTTAATTTGCAGCAGGCTATTATCGGATGAAAGAAAAATAAACTAAAAGTTTTCCTGATCAAGATATAGCATACTTCTTAATTTTGGTGTCATAAAATATAGATATATAATTACATTGCCTAGTAGAGTGTCAATGTAGTGTCAAATCAGGCCTACGTGTCTGCGCAAGTGAAACTGACAAACTGAACCTCTGTGGGTAGGCCAGAAACAACTATATTTAAAACCACAAATTGACTGGATTACTGTTAGGCCTACTGTTCAAACGAGCGATTTGATAGCCTAATCCACTGCACGAAAAAAAAGGAAATAGCAACGTGTTCTATTTCTAACAGGTGAATATCGTAGCAAATAGTATGGTGATGGCAGCTTAAAAAAACATTTATTTCACGCATCTCGCTGAAATGAACATGGCCTGTTGCACAAATAAATTAATTAGGCAGATGATCTACATCTTCGTTAACCTAAAGCTAGTTTTCATCTCTATTGTTGACGTGAAATATGTCTCCATAGTGTCAGTGAAGTGATAACATAATTATGCAGTTGCCGGTAGCCAGTGTTCACGTCACGGGAGTCAGTACCAAGACGGGCCCTGCTCTGTTTCTGTCCCTCCCAAACTGCGCTAAAATTGTGTAGGCTATTTAACAGCCAGAATTAAAAAAAAATGCCCTTTTATGATCCACACTACCTCTTACAAAATAGGCCTACTCCAACGTTCATCTAGCTCTTGTGAAGTATGAACTTCTACAACACTGCCTATACAATTGTCAGCAGTCAGTAACAGCATAATGTGACTTAATGGCCTGTGTGATTGGGATGTGGATTGCTCATTTATTATGAGTAGGCCTATAAGCTATGGTATAGCTATGGTATGGTATTCTCTCCAATATAATAAATACAACACATTGGGTTTGGCAAGAAATTTGGCAATACTACTTTCACACAAGTGATGGCACCCCTGCTTGGAGACAGAAGATTGTCCATTTTGCTTTTAAGGATTTAATCTGCAATGGAAAAAAATGGAACGACATGTAGGCTATGCTTACTTTAGTGCTGGACTTGGACTCGACTTGATCAATAGGGACTCGACTCGGACTCGACGTGGATCAATAGTGACTCGACTCGGACTTGACTCGGATGAGTAGTGGACTCGACTCGGACTTGA
>NW_027468664.1:36183123-36195623 GCF_046254945.1 Alosa pseudoharengus
AATCCAACATCATCACCAGCTCATTAAGAAATCACATCACCTCAACATCCCCCCACCTCTCAGCCACTGGATCCATTACTTCCTCAGCAGCAGACCGCAGACCGTGAGATTTGGCTCAACAACATTATCAACCATCATCACCAACACTGGAGCCCCCCAAAGCTGTGTTCTCAGCCCCTTCCTCTACACCCTGTACACCAACGACTGCAATACCCATCATCCGTCACTACCTACTACAAATAGGCTGATGACACTGCCATAGTTGGACTAATTAACAACAACTCCATCACAGCGTACCAGGACTCAGTTTCACAGTTTTCACAATGGTGTCAGGACAATTACCTTCAACTAAACAGACAAAAAGAATTGGTCATTCACACATCCAAATTACCAGCTGGACTGCACCATACCCACATCCACAGCCAACCAGTTGAACAGGTCAGCAGTTTTAAATACCTGGGACTCATAATAGACAACAAACTCAACTTTAAGGAACATGTCACTGCCATCCAGAAACATGCACAACAAAAACTACATGTCATACACAAACTGAAAGCCCTTTCTGTTGCCCCCCACCTCCTGCTCCTACTCTACAAAAGCATCATCCAACCAACCCTGATGTACTGCTCACCCTGTTTTTACACAATGCTAACCGCCACCTCCAAAAACAAACTCACTAACATCACACATGTTGCCTCCAAGATAAACCGTCTCCCCACACTAGGGGTGGGCGATATGGACAAAAAATAATATCTCGATATTTTTTGTGATTTTGACGATAACGATAATTAGTCGATATCCTTTAAAAAATTGTTTTTGTTAAAGTCTGAGTTACTTTACAGCCCATTATTTATGAATAGCATCATTAGGCCTACAATAATAACCAATAACCTAACCTGTGACTTTTTAACTTAAATCAACCAATGCATTGTCACTCTATGACACATTTCCAATTCTGCCCCCACTTGTGTGTGTGGCAATGACATGGTCTAGCCAGCTACATTAGAGAAGATGAATACAGTTTCCCAAGAGAAAGTCTGAAGCTGAAGTTCCTTTCAAACCTTTACATAGGATTCATTGTAAAACTAAGAGCAGACCAACAGAGTAGCTTACATCTCAGTTATTTCCTTCTATGTTTTGTTTTAGAGCAATCACGTAGGCTCCCAGACAGCATTTACATCTGTGCCAGATCCATTTTTGAATCAGCAGATTCGCGCAGCAGTCGCACTCACTATGCAGATCTGCACCAACTTTGCGCCAGACTTGTCTGTAGCTTCTGACTGTGACAGTCCATCCAGCGGGTGCGGCGCCTATCCGGGGCAGCTTCGCAGACCAGACGCGCCACAACTGAATTGAGTCCGCCCGGCGGGTGTGGGCCAGATCCGCAGGAGCTGTGCAGACCTGACGCGCCACAACTAACGGAACACTTTCCCCCCACATAAACCTGCAACTCTGCGTTATGTGAATATGCAGAGTGGAAGACTAGGCTGCACCGTCTTTGTGATTATTGGTAAGTACATTATACAAGTATCATTTTAAATGTAAACTGGTGTTGATGTCATTTTAGTCTGCTAAATATTTAGGCCTGTATTAAACATGAAAGTTTACAAACTTAGTTTACTCTGAAATTCTGACAAACTGAAACGTGCCAGACAAGCTAGGTAGTAGCTACGGTTAGCTTGTAGTCTAGGTTCTTTTAAACATGCATCCACAACTATGTGAACATGAGCTTTAAGGCTAAATTGGTGAGCTTTGCTTATTATTCACCAAAATCGCTTAATATCGTGTCCATTGTGTGTTAGCTGCAAATTCGTAGCCATTAGCGCTAACGTTACCCACTTTGTCTGTAGCTAGCCTTGCTGCTAGTAGCACTGCAGGTATTGCATAGACGGCCAGCGTTTTTTAAATGGATTTAGAGTGGAAAAACTTGGCTGTAAACACTAGGCTTTTTATCGAAGATCCACAAGAATTGTCGCTGTCCTCCAGTTTATCCGGTTTGGGATGCAATGCGTTGTTGGCATACTATACTGTTATAAAATAAATAATCTTTGGATGTTGAATCTAATATTTACTCTTTGTTTCTTTGCTTTGTGTGCTTTTTGTACATCTCACAGGAGCAGTGAGGAAGAATCGCAGGTTGATGCCTAACTTTAACCTTAGTCCATTGGGCTAGTTTTTGCCTGGTCCTCTGACATCCATCCGTGAACGGCGCTGCTATTCACCGTCTGCTCGAAAATATTTCTCAGGACAGCTACTAGCCTCTGCGAGAGATCTGCCGCTGCCACGACCAAGGAACTGCTGCTGACCTGCGAGCTGCCATAATAGCAGCCTGCCCTGCAGTCTGGATTGAGTAGCCTAGCTAACGTCGAAGAACTCTCATGAAACAACAAACTGTCGCTGTCAAAGTCCACCAACCTGCTGATCTGCAGGATCGCCCAACTGTTCTGTGCTTTCAGTGCTCACCAGACTGCCAGTAATCTTCCTCCGACACAGCTGAGCGCCGTCATCATCATCGGGACATCAGCCGGTTAGATGCAACGGACTATGTTAACATGACATTTTCTTTCAGTGCGTTTAGTGGAGTTTGTTTATCAACATAAGCCTTATATTTCACATATTGGTTTGTGTTATGTTGTAGGCCTAAGCTTAGGCTAGCGGACACAGTGTTCTCTTTTGCCTTTTTAAAATAAAAAACTATTTTGAAAATTACAAATTGTGTGGGTCTTAATTCTCTGATAGCTTAAATATGAATCACAGACCAGGGCCAGATGAGCCCCAGATGTAGAATATGAGTCTGGGCCAGATCCGCACCAAATGCCATGGCAATATTAACTGTACTGGGCCAGTTCTGGCCCAGATCTGTCTCTGATCCGTAATTCCAACCTGTTCCGGTATTGGCCCGTTGGAAGAAATGACCCCGGGGCAGGTCCGTTTAGTGGATCTGCGCCAAATGCTAATGACGATCTGGACCAAATCTGGCCCAAATATATTTTGCTGTCTGGGCTAGCATTCCAAGTTACAGAATAGAAACTAATGCGTTAGCTTATGGCTAATGTATATGAGAAATCCCATAGAGATGCTAACGGTTAGCATAATCGGTAAACGTAGATATTTAGAGCAAACTTCAGTCCATTTACAAAAGAGTTACATGAGAATAGTTATTTGTTTACAACTGACTTAAAATACTCAAAGGCTAATGTTTTCTCTCCATATAATACCGTGTAGGAAAAAACGTGACTGTCTCATCAATGCTACTTGAACAGAAGTAGCCGCATAATATCCCAAGTAGGCTACTCTCGCCAAAGATTGTTAACAATCTTTGCTCTCGCTGCACAAAATAAACATTAGGCTGCGTGGGACAACGTTGTGACCCACTAGTGATCACGTGACACTTGCTCTGCTGCACTTCTCCCGCATAGCCTACCTCCTGGGAATGTATGAGTCTTCCGTGCATGATTTCGAGTGTTTTTTCCCCATAAGTAATTATGACCGCCGCGCAGCGAAGCGGCGGTCATATAGGTTTAGTCAGAATTTTTTTTTTTTTTTCGCATGCCCAAATTTCCATCAATGAGTCCCGGGACACTGAAAGACCGGGGTACACGAAACTTGGTGGGCATGTAACCCCACATGGATAGCATGGAACCATCGTTTTTCGTTTTGATCTGTAGCCCCCCCGCTGGACTGGACCCCCCGAAAGGAGGGTAGGGCAGACACAGTTTTCTGTGAATATCTCGAAAACCGTAGGGTTTAGTAGGACCATTTTTTTTGTATGTTGATCTCAAGGGGCCATGTTAACCCATTTCATGTGCACACATGTGCACAAACAGATACACACACACACACACATACATTCACAGTAATCATACGTATGACACATACTCACACAGTAGACATATGTACGCTTGCATGCACAGGCACATACGCAGGCACACACACAAGCACGCACCCACACACACACACACTCACACACACACACACCCACACAAATAACATAAACATAACACAAACAATCAAGAATTTCTCAGAATTATGAACAGGCAAGATGGAGGTGGGGTTGTATAAAATTAATTTTACATGTGAAATCTATGAACTAATCATGTTTTGGTACTTGTTGTCTAGCAGATACCAAGAATTGAGTGTGGATAATGCAATTTAGTGAGACAGTTAGAATCATATAGGCCTTTCAGCGTGATTTCTTTTTGTGGAAAGTGCTGGACTGGGCGGCGGTCATATTTTGTACCGCTCTGCGGTACATCTAGTTTAAATACTCGATAATGTCAATTTGCACATCATTAAAACAACAATCACGATATTATCGCAGACGATATATATCGCCCACCCCTACCCCACACCAAGCCTATCAGACATGACTGACATAGAATACTAACCTGACTCCGCCAGATGGATTTGCTCCGCATATCCATCTGGGAACTTTTCATTGAAGAACTTTTGGGAAGGGGCGGACATACTGGTTAGCTAATTGAATAAACCATCTGTCTATCACCACCTTTGTTGGTTATCGACGGGCCAAATCAACCAATTAGATGAACAAAGTATTCTTCTAATGCCGTTTAACATACAATTAAGTTAGGTAACGTGACAAACGTTAAGATGTTTTAACTTACCATTTACTAAACCTAATCAACGACAATTCCCATCAAGTTTTCACGGTAGGCCCTACACTTCTGAAGATAGTATATTCCTCCATTATGAACTGGAATCAGCCGTGGAGGATGTCTGTGTCGTTCATTCCTCCCAGCTGCATGGCTGAGACTCATAGCTTCACAGTTTACCCAGGAATACTTTCTAATTTGAATAAAACTTGCGCGATGCTCATCTCTGTGGATGCCGTCATGTTGTTCGTTGCGTCACACCTCAACCCGCCTCAAAGCCAACGCTGATTGGACGTTCGTTTGGTGAACTGCTCTAAATTTTCTTTAACGGAAAGTATCCAGACTGATCTGCGAGTGAAACCCTGAAGCTCGCGAGATCAGGATGGTCTCACGAGGCTAATAGAATACATGCCTACAGTAGCACATACAATAGCCGCCGACACAGACCGCTCCCTCATCAATTCTTCACACTTCCATTAGGCCGCAGATACAGACCACTGGACTGGACCATTTTCAAAAAAAGGTCTATCTATCTATCCCCTTTACAGTATTCACCAAATATCTCTATTATTTTTTCTCCACCTCTTTGTTCCATCTCTCTTTCCCCCTTTTCTCTCACTCGCTCTATCTCTCTCTTCTAAGAAGAGAACATGGAGGGAAAGGAACATGGGGTCACCTTCATCAATCTCCCAGTGAAATCTCACTTACCCAGCTGGCTATGTCCAGACCTATCAGCGGCTTCCTGGCATGCCCTTGTCTTCTCCTCTCTCCCTCTCTTTCACTCTCTATACTTCCTCTCTATCTCCCCCTCTATCTTCCTTTCTCATCCATTCTATTCTTCTCTCTCCTCCTCTCTCTCTCTCTCTCTCTTTATCTGTCTCTCACACAGGTGTCTCATTATATACCTCTTGCCTTTTCTCACTGTTTCCGTTTCAGATATATACTGTATATATCTTTCCTTGTTTTCTCTCTCTCTCTCTCTCTCTCTCTCTCTCTCTCTATCGCTCTCTCTCTGTCTTAACACACACACACACACACACACACACACAAACCTCTCTCTCTCCTTCCTCATCCAGTTTTGTCTATAGGCTGTAGAAGTGTTCCCCACCCACCCAGGGCCTTATTCCCTTATTCATACCCCCCCCCCCCAAACCCCTCTCATACTCCACTGGACCATTCACTGCCCTTATCGTTCCCTAAAGGGGTCACTTCTCTCTCTCTGACATCCCCTGGCATAGCCATGCCACTGATTCTAATGAAGACAAGACACGCATGTCCACCCACCCCTCCACACACACACACACACACACACACACTCTCTCTCCCTCTCTCTCCCCTTCAACCCCCCCTTTCGACTTATAACTAATAACGGAGGCATGCTGGGCACGGTCACCCCTCGCACAGTGAGGACGTTTCTGATTAAGCGTTTAAGCCTCGTGTCACGTGCAAGGAGACCACCATCACCCACCCAAGGACATTTTTCAGCATGCATGTTTTAAATCAAGTATATGTTTCTCCGATTCTGTGGTTAACCAGCAAAAAAATGACAGCTACATTCCATCAGTAAATGTATGGAGGCTATACATGATATATCTATTTATAATAGCTCTTTATAGGTCAGAACTGCTTCATATTATTTTCCACATTCAGAGTTAAACTATATATATATACATATATACTCACATATACACTCACATAATACTGAATATATTATTATGAATATTAATACTACCAAGAAGTCACAGAGTATAATAATCAGTCTTTCATACACACACACACACACACACACACACATTATTATTATTCACACACAGGGCCTGAAGTTAACTTTTTTGGCCACCAGCCACTGTGGCAGGTGAATTTTGAAATCCACCTGCCACAGTGGTTTTTTACCAGCCAAAATTATTTTGTGCCCAAAATAAAGGTGAACGACTCAGAAAATGCATAAGAATGGTTCTTGAACTTGTACAGAATACACATTACAGTACTCAAGTAAAAGTAAAAAAGTACTTTGTTAATAAATTACTCAAGTAGGTCTAACAAGTTACTTTTTTGTAGGCCTACATTTTTATATTTTTTATGGACCTTTAAAGGGATACAAAAGTATCCTTTATGCCTATTTGCTTTTCTCCTCCTCTGTAGGCTAATCATATAGTCAAACATATTTTAAAAGCCCAATTCAAATACATTTTATTTAATATACTTTGTCAGCCAGAATAAGCATTACGTGGCTATGGATTGAAAAGCAGTCTTCCAATACATTGCAGCTGATTCTTCTGCTTTGCATTGCTAGAAGTCTGGTTATAACTCCACCATACAGACAATGTAACCTAAAAACAATGGCTATATTATGGGTAGACCTATATTTAGGCTATAATAGCCTAGGCATATCCACTCGGGCAGAGCGACAGAGCAGGCTATCTGTTTTCTCAGCCGACCGGATCATGTCATGTCCTGCAACATAAATGAATGCTAGGCTTTTTCTAACTTGTATGCTCGATTTCCAGTGCATTTGATTTGCTTGTAAATTAAGTTGTAGGCCTACTTTCCTTGTCCAATGTGATTGTTAACGATGCTGGCCAGAAATTAATATACGTGAAAGTTTCCGTGTCATGTCATAGCCTACCTCTAGTCTCGTTGCTACTCTGGCAGCCTCGCCAGAAGATGCAGCAACTGTACGTCATTGTGTTAACTGAGCTGTTAGCTAGGCCAGGCATTACTTTTATAATCGTGGGCTAACGCATTCTGAAGCCCTGTTTCTTTTCTCCTGGGAGAGGTGCGCTTTTCCCTCTTCGAGATACTTTCTCCAATAATAAACTTGTACTCGTAATGTAAGGCAATTGAAATGTAGCGGAGTAAAAGAGTAGATTATTGGCTCAAAAATGTACTTGAGTAAGAGTAGAAGTAGGCTACCGTTTTGAAAAAGGAAAGATGTTTGCCGTTCCTCGAAAAAAAAATGTAACGCGTTAGGCTACTACCCACCCCTGCAAATGGGTTTGATCTCGCTTTCTCCGAGCCTACAAACGGCAATCTGGACAGTGCATCTCCTTGCTCAGTGTTGTGTTGTCTTATTGGCTACCCGCCAACGTGGCAGGTACATTGACAGTTTCACCCGCCAATCCCAAAAGTTACCCGCATTTGGCGTGTGGGCGGGTGCCAATTTCATGCCCTGTTCACACATCATCACATCTTAGGCATGTCTCAAATTTACTCTCAAGTCTTTTTTGTGCATGCAAGAGGAGGACAGAGAGAGAGAGAGAGAGAGAGAGAGAGAGAAAGAAAGAAAAGACATGACATTCCTCATTTCCAAAACCATTAGCCTGGAAGTCCTAGGCCTTGTATGTCAGCTGCCAGAGCATCACTCAACAGTCCCAGGCTCTCATTCAACGGCCCAATCTGGGTTTAGTGCCAGGAAGGAATGTCAGGCATGTCTCCCTGGAACCCTGGAACACCTTCCTCTTTCAGGGGACAACGGATGTGTGTGTGTGTGTGTGTGTGTGTGTGTGTGTGTGTGTGTGTGTGTGTGTGTATGTGTGTGTGTGTGTGTGTTGTAGGGGGTGGGGGTTGGGGGTGGGGGGTCAGGAGGATAAAGGAGCTCGGGGGTTGTGGATGAAGGGAGGTGCAAGTCAGGGCAAGCAGGTGGCTTTATCTTTCCACGTGTGAAGGGCACAACCTACACCCTCACCACCTCAAACTTTCCATTACTTACCTACCTACCCACAGCCCTCTCTCTCTCTCTCTCTCTCTCTCTCACACACACACACACACACACACGCACACACACACACTGAGAGTTGAGAGTGTGTGGTGTGTAATGACGTCAGAATTAGGAGGTGTCTGTACAACCTCCTTAAAAAGACACACACACACACACACACACACATACACTGAGGGGACTAACCTTGAGTTCCTCTGAGGACAGTGACCCTGGTTTTGACGTATGTAAGTTACTTTGAATGAATTTAGAGTCAAGTAAATAAAACCATAAAAGGACAATAGTTAAAGAATAGTTGGACATAAAGCACATACATGTAATATAATTAAAGGATAATTAAAAAGAAAACATGAAGTCTACTTTAGAGTCTAAACGTGTCCATCTTTATGAACAATTAAAGAGTACACGCTTGAGAGTGTGTGTGTGTGGGTGTGTGTGTGTTCTGCCTTTCCTGTCAGGGTTCCATAGGACTGTAGGAATTCTGTTACTGCTGCACTCCTGCTGTTACTGCTCCTGCTCCTGCAGAGATCTGTGCTGTGATCTGATACAGAGCCCTTTAGGCGGCTCATGTTTCCTCTGTGGAAACAAATAGATCTGATTGATCAGAGTGAAGAATGCTATGCAGCTCTTTATCTATATGTGTGTGTGTGTGTGTGTGTGTGTGTGTGTGTGTGTGTGTGTGTGTGTGTGTGTGTGTGTGTGTGTGTGTGTGTGTGTGTGTGTGTTTGTGTGTGTGTGTGTGTGTGTGTTTGTGTGTGTGTGTGTGTGTGTGTGTGTGTGTGTGTTTGTGTGTGTGTGTGTGTGTGTGTGTTTGTGTGTGTATGTTTGTGTGTGTGTGTGTGTGTGTGTGTGTGTGTGTGTGTGTGTGTGTGTGTATGTTTGTGTGTTTGTGTGTGTGTGTGTGTGTGTGTGTGTGTGTTTGTGTGTGTGTGTGTGTGTTTGTGTGTGTGTGTGTGTGTGTGTGTGTGTTTGTGTGTGTATGTTTGTGTGTATGTTTGTGTGTGTGTGTGTGTGTGTGTATGTTTGTGTGTGTGTGTGTGTGTGTGTGTGTGTGTGTGTGTGTGTCATGATGAAGAGTAAAGGTGGGGAAATGATCTTTCTCAAGTTACTTATTGATACTCTTGATTTTGAAGAGATAATGATATCAAATATACTATTGCTGGTGTCAGCTATTTAGTCTGTTGTCCTCATTACATTTATTATTTTAGATCATTGATTATGAGTTTGTTAATGATTGCCATTTAGAATATAAAAACACTGTCAGAAGGACAAGCATGTCAGAGTTTGAGCGTCTGTGTGAGAGCATGAAGATCATCATAGCGTTGCTGTTTTTGTGTGCCTGTGCCCCCATGGCAGATCCTCAGCAAATCCCAGAAGATTCCGGACCACTTGAGACAGAGGAGCTGGAGATCGATGATCCGATTCAGAATGTGATTCTAGATGATCACAGTAATGTTCCGACAGCTCAGAGCTGTGAGCCTGATGTGTGCAAGCTACTGGGTGAAATGGGAGCCATTGCAACCCGACTAGCGCACAGCGAGGGAATGATTCAGGACCTGAGAAGTGTGGTGATCGAGCAGGCTTCTATCTTGACTCAGCAGAAATTAGTGACTGAGGAGTTAAAAAGTGTGGTGATGGAGCAGAGTTCCATGTTGAGTCAGCAAAAATCAGACATAGAGGAGCAGAGGGGAGCTCTTGTCCAGCAGATGTCTATTATGTAAATAATTTTTGTTTCATAAAATTGTATTTGTTTTATGATACCTTTGCAGATGATTTCTCATCTTTTGGTACTGGGAATGTCCAACCGTTCCAGGTTACACAAATACGGGTCAGCTGAATGTAGGCTAGTTTACCTCCCAGTGTTAAATTCAGTGATTATGAATACTTCACAACTTGTATAGTAAAGTGAAGAGAATTCGATGTAGACTTCATAAGATATTCATGAAATATTTACAAAGGCTGGAGAGAAAAATGGCAATGCTGCTTTGCGATTGTTGGACTTTTATTTTGACAAGTTGTCATCGTTCTGTCTTCAACATTCATAAAAGGTTTGGTATGAATGTTGAGTCATGTCTCATGAAACAGTCATGAATGCTTTATGTGCAGTTTATGACAGCTGCTATGAATGTGTTATGAACTCACCCGTCAAGTAAAGTCTCTATGAATTGATCTGCTTCTCAGTGCTTCCACATCTATGTGTGTAGTAGACATATAGTATAAGTATATATACTCCTTTAATCCCGTGAAGGAAATTTGGTCTCTGCATTTATCCCAATATATGAATTAGTGAAACACACATAGCACACAGTGAACACACAGTGAGGTGAAGCACACACTAATCCGGAGCAGTGAGCTGCCTGCTATAGCGGCGCAGGGAGCAGTGAGGGGTTAGGTGCCTGGCTCAAGGGCACTTCAGCCGTGGATGTGGGCATGGGAGGGCAGTGCTCAACCACTTCCCCCACCCACATTTATCCTACTGGTCAGGGATCGAACCAGCAACCCTTCGGTCACAAGCCCGAAGCCCTAACCAGTAGGCCACCGCTGTCCCGGCTGCACATATCTGTGTCCAGTTACTGTATATTGTCTTGATTTTGATTTTGACATCTAAGGACGGACAATTCAAAACAACTGTGAGGATGCATTGCTTTGTATTTCATCCCTTTATATATGGTAGATTTGTTTTTAAATTGCATTTAATATGAAGGAAATATAATCAAAGATGGTGGGCCAATCTGTAACTCTGTCTATGTTTGGTGTGTAAATGTACTTTGTTATCTGTATTTGTCTGATACAGATGCCTTTACACTGCTCATGTTTCCTTTGTGGAAATGAATAGCTCTAATGATCTGAGCAATGGAGCAAGATGGGCAATGCTATGTAGCTATGTGTGTGTGTGTGTGTGTGTGTGTGTGTGTGTGTGTGTGTGTGTTTGTGTGTGTGTGTGTGTGTGTGTGTGTGTGTGTGTGTGTGTGTGTGTGTGTGTGTGTGTTTGTGTGTGTGTGTGTGTGTGTGTGTGTGTGTGTGTGTTTGTGTGTGTGTATGTGTGGTCCTAAGTGACATTTTGGAACAGTCCATGATACTTAGCCCAACCCCTACCAAGCTGATAGACTGATGACACAGACAGCTGGTTGTGTGAATCTCTGACACATCATGCATGTCATCCACACATTACAAACAATAAGTCCCTCCAGTAAGCTTTGTCAAAACCTCTCTTGAAGTGTGTCTAAGGGAAGATCTAAAGACGTCTGGTTTCTCACATCCAGACATCACAGCTCAGTCTCCACAGTAGCTCTGACTAACTTAGCACTGTGACAATAGCTGTGTGCACTCCTCCCTTTGGAACCCTGTGGATTCTCTCTCTCTCTCTCTCTCTCTCTCTCTCTCTCTCTCCTCTCTCCTATCTATCAATTCAATTCAATTCAAGGTAGCTTTATTGGCATGACAAATATTTCTTTGCATTGCCAAAGCAGGACATCAAACAATACAATAATACAATACAAAACATACGATATAGGACATTTATACATATAAACGTGTGTGTGTGTGTGTGTGTGTGTGTGTGTGTGTGTGTGTGTGTGTGTGTGTGTGTGTGTGTGTGTTTGTGCTAAAAATGGTAGGTATTTCATGTGTATAGTGTGTATAGTGTCTAATCACTGTCCCTCGCTCTATGGCATTCAGTGACATATTTAAAAGCAAGAGCTGCTGTCTGTCCTTGCTGTCCAAGTAAGATAGGCAGTACTTCCTGTTCTCCCAGGTTTCGGAACTCCGGGATTAGGTTGGTAAATTTATCGAAGTAGGTATCTCTAATAAGTTCATATTTCTTACATTGAAGAAGAAAGTGCACCTCCGTCTCAACCTCACCTCACCTATCTCTCTCTCTTGCTCTCTTTTTTTTTGAGATTGTGGCAAGTATTGCCAGGGACCAATGCTGAATTCCTTTCTATCTCTTTTTTCTCGAAAAAAACTTGGCAATAAATAATTCTGATTCTGATTCTCTGAGGTTTATCCCATCATGACCAAGTACAGCATATCAGAGGTGGCAGAGCCTGTGCAATTACTTCCACACATACCATATCAAGGCCAGATGTCTTGCTTAGAGTGTGCCCTCTTTTTAATCTCAAAAGCCAAAGCAGGGGACATATTTATTGCATAGCACAATTCATATTCATTGG
>NW_027468664.1:36205623-36218123 GCF_046254945.1 Alosa pseudoharengus
AGTTTTGACCATGTCAGCCAGAGATATTGTGATGAAAACACCTAATTTTTCGCTTTTTAATTTTTAACTAGGTGGCGCTATACATGAAATAAGTGGTAATGGGATGGGTTGACATGCCCCCTTAAGACCAACATACATAAAAAAAGGTGGACCTCCTAGGCCCTACGGTTCTCGAGATATTCACAGAAAACTGTCTCCGGCCACCTACAGGCCAGTTGGTGTATAGTAACATAAATTCATTTATTGTGTGGCCCCCCATGAACGGAATTCCACAAAACTTGGCGTGCATACAGAGGGTGTCATAATGATCCTACACTTCCAATTTCGTGCAGTTTTGACTATGTTAGGTCACAGATACCTGCGATTACAACACCTCATTTTTACTTTTTTGTGTTTAACTAGGTGGCGCTATACATGAAATGAGTGGTTATGGAATGGGTTGACATGGCCCCTTGAGATCAACATACAAAAAAAACATGGTCCTCCTAAACCCTACGGTTCTCGAGATATTCACAGAAAACTGTGTCTGCCCTACCCTCCTTTCGGGGGGTCCAGTCCAGCGGGGGGGCTACAGATCAAAACGAAAAACGATGGTTCCATGCTATCCCGGTCTTCGCTGCGCGGCGGTCATAATTTTCCGGAGTAAAATGCACTTTAGATCAATTTATGGATGATTGGGAGTACATACGTTGAGTTGACATCCAAATCATGTCATTCGGATGTGTTTTAAGAAAGTTCGATGTTACCGTTTTTAGTCAAAACTCGTTAGCGTGGAAGTCAGAAGGGCATATTATTTCGCTGCTACAAAACGCTATTTTTATACCTCTTCTACAGTTCCAAACAACATTACACTTACGTGGTAGTGAGTAGAGGGTCCCTAAAGCCAAACCGAAGTATCCTGAGGTCTTTATGTGGTCGGATAGAGAGTCCAGAATGAATTTCATCAAGCCAGTACCTTTCCGGAAATGTTGCCATCTTTGCTGGCATCTTTGCTGCCATCTTTAGGGGAAAGTTCACAATTTCTTCGCCGTTTAAAAAAAAAAAAAAAAAAACATAGTCCAGTCCATACAACTTCATTTCAATTTCAAAAGAAATACTGGACTATGTTTTTTTTTTTTTTTTAAACGCCGACGAAATTGTGAATTTCCAGAGCACACTTGGCAATCGACTCCTACGGACTTTCCCCTAAAGATGGCAGCAAAGATGGCAGCAAAGATGGCAACATTTCCGGAAAGGTACTGGCTTGATGAAATTCATTCTGGACTCTATCCGACCACATAAAGACCTCGGGATACTTCGGTTTGGCTTTAGGGACCCTCTACTCACTACCACCTCAAAGTCAAAGTCAAAGTCAAAGTCTGCTTTATTGTCAATTTCTTCACATGTCAAGACATACAAAGAGATCGAAATTACGTTTCCCACTATCCCACGGTGGAGACAAGACATTTTACCAATTAGGTCCACAGACAAAAACATAACATTCAATTAAACAATATAAAAAGTAAATAAGAAGGCACATACAGTGAAGAAATAAGAGCAGCAAAAAAAATGGGTTGAAATTGTGCAATTGTGCATACAGTAGACATACAGTAGACAGTCAATTGTGTAATTGAACACCTAAACACCTAAGTGTAATGTTGTTTGGAACTGTAGAAGAGGTATAAAAATAGCGTTTTGTAGCGGCGAAATAATATGCCCTTCTCACTTCCACGCTAACGAGTTTTGACTAAAAACGGTAACATCGAACTTTCTCAAAACACATCCGAATGACATAATTTGGATGTCAACTCAACGTATGTACTCCCAATCATCCGTAAATTGATCTAAAGTGCATTTTACTCCGGATAATTCCTTTAAGCGGTTTGGCCGTATATCTGAACAACATAACCGGTCATTTGGAAGTCCGAACTTAGCCGGCTGTTCTACTCCTCCCCTTCTAGTATTTCAGATGGACTTTATGTAAATGAGGTTGTGTCTGAACGAAGCGAAGAACATGCGAAGATTCTGTTCATGTGAGTGTTCAACCACGTTCAACCTGTACAAACACACAGAGATTCTGTTAATGTGTGTCGGTGTCGTTTAAACATATGACCGCATAATGTCGGCAGGTTAGCATCATGTGTGAATCACCCGAGGGGTCGGACCTCCGTTTGACAAAGATCTGCATATATTGCGGAGGTTGTGTCTGAAAGCAGCTTATGTCGCTTCAGCAGAAAATCACAGGCTTCTGTAGGCTAATTGAATCATTGCTTTTTAAAGCAACACCAAAGAGTTTTTTGTACCTTAAAATAATGTTTCCAAAATCGTTTCAGTGGTTCATCAACTTGTAACAGGGTGAACGGCACTTCTGCATTCGCTTCGCAGCCCTCTATCGGCTATAACCGCACTATGTAAGTTTGCCAGATCGGGTAGCGGATCTGTAGTTCAATGGAATGAGACATAAGAAACTACAAATTTGACTTGCGTTTGATGTCGCAATACATCGTACTTTCATAAATCATGCAACATATTCTACCTTGTCTGTGGACATTGTTATTTGCAAAGCCGGTGCTGGATAAACAAATAGCGTGCGTGCGACAGAGGGAAAGTTTTTTGGTGTTGCTTTAAAGACAAGGGAAATTGTATGGTTGTCACCCATAAAACACAGAAGCCACCAAGTTTTCTGTTAGAGAAAGGCATTGTAAATAGTCATGGATTACTAATAGCACATTACAGCACAATAGATTTGAGTCACGTGTTTGGCTTACGGCTTTTTACTATAACATGCTTGATCTTCGTGTGAAGGATTTGCAGGCCTTTATTTCTCTTGCTTATAAAGAGAAGACCTTTATTTATCAGTGTTTCCTGAGATCCCTAAAGTCAGCATATACCAGTCTAGCATTACATGAGTGCATGCACAAATATGCAGTTAAATGAAGTTGTGTTTCATGTGTTTGTCCAAGCAGCCGCTAGTTCAAGTGCATGGTAGCCTAGGCTGTGTAAGTGCCCTCCACTGGCTGGTGTTCACATTATCGCAGTTTAACCGTAAACAGCAATCAGAGGTCTAGTTTTATTCCATAAATATATTGTTTTTATAGACGTTAGTTGCACGCGCTACCAAGAGCTTCCATTTAGTGCACCATGTAGGCTATAGTGCGGTTCTGTCAACATAAAAAAACTACGGGTAGCCTACAATTTTCGCACAACTTGGTGGAAAAGTGTAGCACAGGTTAAAGAAAACCCATTCATTTTTGGAGCTGATCCTACTCAAAAGGTACTTCAAAGTATTTCCCATATAGTAGGCCTAGCCTTTTAGCTCACAACGACAGTGAAAGTGAAACTTGGAAAATGGTCTCTCCACCGAGTGTTACATTAGATCATAGGTTCTCAAAGTGCGGCCCGGGGGCCAATGGCGGCCCGCGATAACATCTGTAAAACTGTTAAAACTGTACAACTGTACTGTGTGCTTTGAAAAGAATGAATCTCCATTTAGTGGTGTTTCGTGGCCGTCAGGTTTTCCTGTGGTGCTTTGGTAGCTGGAATTGGCCCTGAATAAGGCCTATGCTGATAAGAAGCAAGGCACACTGAGACTGTTTGTTCTAAATAAGTTTGTACTTGAAATGGACTACAACCAGAACTGTTATATCCCAAATTTGTCTGTTAGAGGGTAGAGAACCCCAGGGATTGTGTGTGCATTGCCATTTTTCTTAAGATTTCCACAAGTTTTGCCAGGTTTAGCCTCAGTTATGAATTAAAATGTGTTTAATGCAATAAATATAAACTGTAGAGATGCAACCTGGTCATTAAAATGATTACAAATGGGACTTTTTCCCCAGGTTTTTTTTTCTTTTTCTCCCCCCGTCCCTTTGGCGGCCCTCAGTTCAATGTTGGGTTCCTGAATTGGCCCTCACCAATCAAAACTTTGAGAACCCCTGCATTAGATGCACAATCAATTGCGAGTCGATGCAGGTAAAAAGTAGGCTATCAACTGGTAGGTTAGTAACGAACGGTTTAGTATACACTTGTGGTGATAGCCTACAGTTAATGTGAATCGCTGACTATAACCAATAAAGGAGAAGATTTGCACCAAATAAAGGCTGTGTTTGTGTTTCTACAACATGTTGGCACAAAACATAATTTCTGTCAACTATGACAATGTCCATGTTCAGTAGCCTATATTTTTCATTTAGTCAAGCAGTGACATGTGGTTTAATGCATTGGTTCTCAAAGTGGGGTCCGCAGCACATTGTCAGGGGGTCCCTGACAAAGTTTGCTACAAAATATGAAATTGTCTTATATGGCGAAAAATGCTACAGTATCAGTATTTGCCCAATTGATCTGCTGATACATTACATCAAAACACTTTATTATTAATTAACCGCCAACAAAATGAAAGTTATATGAAGCACTATGTGTTCAATACAATAGGCCTACATTTGACAAAGAAACAACAATCCTTTAAAAAAAAATCCTACATACTGTCAAAATTTGCTGACATGACTATTGTGGTATTGGCACTCTATGTTTTTAAAATCCATATAACATAAGCATCTAACAGAAAAAAAAGCTATACAGCTACATGATTAACTTAAGTTTTATGTGTTGCGATTTTGAGGGGTCCTTGGAGAATTTTCCACTCCATGAGGGGTCTCCGGCCCACAAAAGTTTGAGAACCCCTGGTTTAATGCATGGGGTAACATGACGTGAGACACACAGAAGATAAGCCTGTCTTTAGTAGCCTATCCCTGAATCCTGTCCCTCTCAAATCACTTTAAAGAGAGAGACCCCCGGACCCCCGTGTTACTGTGATTAGGAATAGGTCCAAATCTAAATGTTTGGGTCCAGTTTATGAAGTGTTGCTACAGCATAATACTGTGTTTGTTATTTTTATTTAATAATTAAATATTATTATGACCGCCGCGCAGCGAAGCCAGATTCAGATTTTTTTTTTTTTTCTTTTTCGCATGTCCAAATTTCCGTCAAGGATTCCCGGGACACTGAAAGACCGGGGTAGAAGAAACTTGGTGGGCATGTAACCCCACATGGATAGCATGGAACTATCGTTTTTCGTTTTGATCTGTAGCCCCCCCGCTGGACTGCACCCCCCGAAAGGAGGGTAGGGCTGACACAGTTTTCTGTGAATATCTCGAGAACCGTAAGGTTTAGGAGGACCATTTTTTTTGTATGTTGATCTCAAGGGGCCATGTCAACCCATTCCATAACCACTCATTTCATGTATAGCGCCACCTAGTTAAACACAAAAAAGTAAAAATGAGGTGTTGTAATCGCAGGGATCTGTGACCTAACATAGTCAAAACTGCACGAAATTGGAAGTGTAGGATCATTATGACACCCTTTGAATGCATGCCAAGTTTCGTGGAATTCCGTTCATGGGGGGCCACACAATAAATTAATTTATGTTACTATACACCAACTGGCCTGTAGGTGGCCGGAGACAGTTTTCTGTGAATATCTCGAGAACGTAGGGTCTAGGAGGTCCACCTTTTTTTTGTATGTTGGTCTTAAGGGGGCATGTTAACCCATCCCATTACCACTTATTTCATGTATAGCGCCACCTAGTTAAAAATTAAAAAGCAAAAAATGAGGTGTTTTCATCACAATATCTCTGGCTGACATGGTCAAAACTGCACGAAATTAAAAGTGTAGGATCATTATGACACCCTCTGAATGCATGCCAAGTTTTGTGAACTTTCGTTCATGGGGGGCCTTACAATAAAATAATTTATGTGTACATTTAGTGACCGTATACCAACAAGGATTCCCGGGACACTGAAAGACCGGGGTACACGAAACTTGGTGGGCATGTAACCCCACATGGATAGCATGGAACCATCGTTTTTCGTTTTGATCTGTAGCCCCCCCGCTGTACTGGACCCCCTGAAAGGAGGGTAGGGCAGACACAGTTTTCTGTGAATATCTTGAGAACCGTAGGGCCTAGGATGACCAATTTTTTCTGTATGTTTGCCTCCAGGGGTCACGTTAACCCATTCCATGTGCACACATGTGCATAAACAGATACACACGCACACACATACATTCACAGTAATCATACGTATGACACATACTCACACAGTAGACATATGTACGCATGCATGCACATGCACAAACACACATACGCAGGTAAACACACAAGCACACACACACACACACACAAATAAACATAAACATGTACACGCACACATGCACACAATTCAAGAAGCAGATACCAGTGAGAATTGATTGTGGATAATGCAATTTAGTGAGACAGTTAGAATCATATAGGCCTTTCAGCGTGATTCATTTTTGTGGAAAAAATGTGCTGGACTGGGCGGCGGTCATATTTTGTACCGCTCTGCGGTACATCTAGTTAGTTACCAAAGAAAAGGATGTATACTGTGAATATTTATTATTACCTTCTTAGGAATCAAAACATTATGAAGCCTTATAATGATTAACTTGGGCAGAGGCCTAATCAAAGATTGTGTAATTGATGGACAGAATATTGCATCTGTCACTGATCAGAAAGAAAACTAATGGGCTCCTTACACCAATCAACATTGACAAGATTTGGGAAAGTTTCCTAGAAGATTGGAGTCTTTTGAGTAAAGCTTGAATGGGGGCCATTAGTTAAAAGATTACAATCTTTCAAGAATCTTTCCCAATTCTTGTCAAAGTTGTTTGGTGTAAGGTGGCCATTAGACAGTGCTACTAATGGGGCTATGTTTAAGCTCAAGAAGTTTACAATGTCCAGTGGTTATCTTCTCTTCAGCCAAGAGGGGGAAAACATTTTTAAACATCCATACATTGTTGGATGTTTTGTGTGTGTGTGTGTGTGTGTGTGTGTGTGTGTGTGTGTGTGTGTGTTTGTAAATTGCTGGTGAATGCCTTGAAATATAACTGCTGAGGTCAATTTTAAATTGAAAAATGTGTGTGTGTGTGTGTGTGTGTGTCTGTTTGTGTGTGTGTTTCTTAAGTGCATTAATTTCCTTCATAAAGTAGCGTGAGCATTTAGCTATGAGGAACATTAAGATATGAAGAACTTGGCCAAAACCCAATCAGCTGAGCTGACCACCCAGAGCCTGTGGCATTGTGGGATACCGCTAGACCTCCGGACGGGTGCCTCATGTTTGTGCAGGATACTGACCTCTTTTGACCCCTACCTCCCAAAGTGTGCCCAACTAGATTTAAATGTGACTTCAAGATGGCCACAGGGCAAAACTACCCTTTGATTTGGTTAGTGCAGGGCTATTCAATTACAAATTCATTTGGGCCACATTTTAAAACCACAGACTTGAGCCGGGCCACACATTTTCAGCGACCAGAAAGCAGGAGGTAATTATTCAAACCAACACAAAAGCAATGTTTATTATTTGATGGTTTTCATCTGTAATTTTACGTTTTGGGGTTGAAAGAGACATTTTATTTTAGGCGCAAACTGCAATCACCAACTCAGAACCAGGCTCTGCTCTGAACTATGCGCAGCATTATCGGTCGTTGCCAAGCGACGCGCAGAGTTTTGAGGCTTTCCCAAACTAGCTACTTGGCCCTCCCTTATTAATTTCCCCTCGCTTTTGCCCATAGCCAGAATGCATGAATCCAGTGGAAGTGAGTAGGGCTAGATCGAAGTAGCTTCGGAAAGGGCCCTCGCCTGTCCGTAGGTCCGTAGTGCCTATCGAAGCCTATATCTGATTGTGAGCGGTGTTTTCCTTTTCTGTCTGGACCATCGGCCGGGCCACTCGGAGGCTGCGTCTGGGCCGCATGCGGCCAGCGGGCCACTAATTGAATAGGCCTGGGTTAGTGTCTGGCAGAGACTTTTGTCCCAATGTAACTTACAAATACTATGTTTAAACACATATATATATACACACACAAGCACACGCACACACACAGACACAGGGTGAGGATTTAAAGACCTCAAGGCTGTGTGCCTTTTACTTGCAGATGCTACTGTGATGTGAAAGATAGCAGGCCTTAAAGGTGAGATAAAAGTATTCATGTATGCATAGTTAAACACTAACTCACTTACGGATGAAAATATGCACCATAAGTAGTTTTGAATAAAACACGTCTGGGAAAAGAATAACTCTAAATGTCAGCGCTTAAAATTCACCAAACAAGTCATCTGCCCAACAATTAGACAGCTACTGAAACATACAGCCTCACTTCTTTTGCAAGTCATTGTAGAGGAAAGGGTGTGATGCATATGTTAATAGATGGTGAATATTTGTACGAGCACTGCACTCCGTCCAATCCATTTCCCGCAGACACTGTCTACTTAATAGATTACCGTAAAAAAAGTTGATTCATAAAAGCCCAGGCTTTTATTTGCTTCAGTCGCCGAACTCAATCCATTTCCTCTCAGCTATTGTCCGCTTAGTAGGTTACTCACAGACAAAAGGATGACAGTGTGAACCAGTAAACACACATTCCTACTGACTAGGCAATCTTTCACCGGTCTAGCACTGACTGTACACATACAAATACACACAGGCAAGGGAGGCTATCACTGATTTTTGCCTTGTAGGGGATAGAGGTTAGTAGCGCGGTTAGAGGTGGCGGTGGAGCGAGGGAGCGGAGAGTGGGGAATAAAGTGATAGAGCGAAAAAAGGAGAGATTACTGGATGGGTGCTTTTGAGACCACAGGTCTCTCTCCCTCTCTCTCTCTCTCTCTCTGCTGATGGACTGGGTTGTTTGATGGAGGATAAGAACTGAACTGCGGAATGCGCTTACTCATTCAGAGGCAGGCATACAGCACACACACACACACACACACACACACATTCTCTTTCTCTCTTTCTTTCTTTCTTTCTTTCTTACTCTCTCTCTCTTTCTTTCTCATTCTTTTTTTAACACACACAGCCACACAGATATACTTTCTCTCTCTTGCACACACACACACACACACACACACACACACACACACACACACACACACACACACACACACACAATGAAACAGACAGAAACACATACACATACAAGGATATAGGCTGGCCCACCCAGACATTTGGGTGGGCATGTGTTGTCAACCAAGTTAGTTTTAGCATAAGTGAGCACACACACACACACACACACACACACCCACACACACACACACACACACTCACACACACATGTAAATCTTTTCCTACCCACACTGTGAAATACACAATGAAGGCCACACACACACACTTGCATTCTTAGAATGTTATACTGACTTGACCCACCCCCCTGTCCTTGCTCTTTTCCCTTGTATTATGTATGGGTATGTGTGTGTTGGTGTGTCTCGGATAGTGTGCATGTGTGTGCCTCTCTAACTGTTTCTCTCTTTCTGTATGTGTCTGTGTGTGTGTGTGTGTGTGTGTGTGTGTGTGTGTGTGTGTGTGTGTGTGTGTGTGTGTGTGTGTGTGTGTGTGTGTCTGTGTGTGTGTGTGTGTATTTGTGTCCTTGCCAACATTTTGACTTCACTCAGACCTCCCAGGTGGCTGGACATTGAGCTATGCCCCATCCACACACACACACATACCAATGGCCAGACACAGCAACATTCCTCAGACACACCAGGACACACACACACACACACCATGAGAAACACATTAATAGAAGCAAAGCTGAATGTAGCCGGGCACACAAACTCACTCTGTGTTATACTCCGCTGTTTTGGGTGGAGATGCATGTCAGTCCCGTCCAATAGCATCCACACACACACACACACTCACACACATACACTCACACACACACACATACACTCACACACACACACACACACACTTTAATAGAGTGTACAGTGGCAGCTTTCCCAGTGCTATGCTGCTCCTGTTGTGGTGGAGATGTTGTTGAGTGTTTGATTGACAGCTGTGGCTGGGTGGAGGAGCTGGATGTAGATGAGAGGTGCTGACTCAAGAGGAATTCCACTCACCTCAACACTGTTTACATGTCAGAGGACCAGGAGGAAACAGTACCAGGCTCTCCTTCATCTTCAGGCCACACACACACACATCACACACGCCCACACACACACATGCACACACACACATCACACACGCACACACACACACATGCACACACACACATCACACACGCCCACACACACACATGCACACACACACATCACACACGCCCACACACATGCACACACACACATGCACACACACACATCACACACGCCCACACGCATGTCATGCGCATGCGCGCACACACGCACGCACACACAGACACACACACATACACACATAGAGAGAGAGAGAGAGAGAGAGAGAGAGAGAGAGAGAGATTCACATGCACACACCTGCACGTGCTCATCCCACATTTAAACAACTCATAGTCACGTGCAGGCAGACCAACACATGCACATGCACATGCACACAAACCTCAAACCATGCATACTTACAGACAGTCAGACACACACACACACACACACATTTGTAGAAACCAAGCCCATTTATAGACACACACACACACACACACACACACACACACACACACACACACACACACACACACAATGAATAATGCTCCAGTCACTGCGACCCCAGACAAAGCAGGCTAGTGTCTTCTTCACGCGTGAGAGGGATATCCCAGAATGCCAGTGGGTGAGTGTTGGCCATTTTCTGATGGAGCTGCTCTGACGAAACTGTGGTCTCTCTTGCGTCAGCAGTGGTCTCACACACACCGTTCTCACCACCATGACAGAACTAGCAGTACACTGCAAGTTTGTGTTAGTCCCTTCAAACACCCACACACATACTGTACACACACACACACACACACACACACACACACACTGCAGTCCCAGACAGACAAGAAGCCTCTGTTGGAGGTAAACGTCAGCAGTGTCTGTGACGTAGAGGCATTTAGGGTCAGACAGAGGTCAGAGGTTGGCATAGACAGGACGCTGTAGTTCAGCTGAGCTCAGCTCTGATTCACACCAGTCCCTGGCCAAATCAGTTCCGGCAATGGCTGATAGTACACATGATTAACCAGATGCAGTCTAGACTATGCCACTGCATGCAACGCATATGAGTGGTTAAAAAGTTTACAAACTGTTACATTTATGGTGATAAATCTGAAATATGGACCTACAATAAATGCACCCTCTTCTTTTGCCACTCACAGCCATTAAGCGGCCTGGTAGAAGGACTAGCACTTCATGCACAAATGCAAATCCAATTGCTTCCTGAATGGGAACACTTAAATCTGCACTATGCAGCAGTGTGGTCAAATGCTTTAGAACTTACATCAATGATATTCAGAAAACAAAAAACAAACAAACAAACAAACAAAAATACTTGAACAATTTTCCTGAATACATTGGTAAAAATGTTTTGGGCACTCTTGTTGTTGGTTTGTTGGAAGTGTTTTTCTGTTTCACAAGCAAAACAAAAAAAAACCCTCCATATTGCTCACCCGTGCACAAATGCAAAGCTAATTACTTCCTGAAAAGGAGCACTTAATGCTAGCCTTTGTGTCCACTCAGCAGAGGCTTGCCTCATTACTGCTGAGCCTCTCAGCCAGGGCTAGCATGGAAATAGGGGGAAATTCCTTAATGTTAAATTAGCGCAAAACACACTTGCATGATTATTACAGCTGAGCTGCTCAACTAGGGCTAGTAGCATTGAAATAGGTGGAGAGGGGGCATTTTGTTAATGTTAAATTAGCACAAAATAATCTCTTCATTGCATTGCTGTTTTAAATTGGAACACAAATCCTATCTTAAAGTGTGCGTGTGAGCATCAATACCTGGTTAAATATTGCAGGGTGGGTTCAGAATACACTGGTACAAACGTGCTCAGCTGCTAAGCTTCTGTGTGTGTGTGTGTGTGTGTGTGTGTGTGTGTGTGTGTGTGTGTGTGTGTGTGTGTGTGTGTGTGCGTGTGTGTGTGTGGGGGTGGGTGTGTGTACGTGTGTGTGTGCGTGTGTGTCACGGTACCGAGCGGAGTTACCTTCAATCAAAGTGGATGTGGCCAAGGACGCAGAGGCAGTGATTGAGAATGGACCAAAAATGTAATGACGGGGCTTGCACACAATACAAGCAGAGGGGTCCATAGGACAATTACTGAACTAATAAAGGAAAAAAAACTAACAATAGCTCTTCAAAAATTCCAATAGAGTTTACAGGTGACTATTTTCCAAATACAGGGTCGTAACACTCACGTTGCGCATGAGTGTGTGTGTTTGTGTGTGTGTGTGTGTGTGTTTGTGTGTGTGTGTGTGTGTGTATGTGTGTGTGTGGGGCTCTAGCCTACATTGTAGCCTGTATAGCTACTTAGACTACACCAGAATATTGAAAAAAATCTTCGGTCATATTCTAAATGTAATGAGAATATTTTTTTTTCATATTTTGATTTTATGTATTTCGCATTTACTTCACACACTGATTCAATTAGATGCATTTTCAGAAAATAAAACATGGAGGATGTGGGGATAAATAAAGACAAATAATAGCAGGGGCCGTATTCACAAAGAATTTTAAGGCTAAAAGTAGCTCCTAACTGGCGAATTTAGGAGCAATTCCTAAAAATACTGGGCGTGTCACTCCTAAC
>NW_027468664.1:36223123-36225623 GCF_046254945.1 Alosa pseudoharengus
AAGACGTGCTTTAGAGATGCCACAGCGATGTTCACTGTGTTCTCCACGCTGACCAGCGTTGCCATAACACCGTTGGAACACTGGCACGAGAGTCGGATTCCGGTTCTAGAATCTGATCCAGGAACAGAGCGAAGTGGCTTCTGTCAGCAGAATGCAGCTGTTGTCTCCTCAAGTGGCACACGCACTCCGGAATACCCACTCGTTCTGCGGCCGAGGGGAGTCACGCGAAAGCAGGAGAGAGCTCATCTGCTGTCCTAATGGTGGAGAAGCAGTTTTTTTTTCTCTCAAGACATAGTTACCATGACAGTGTGTGTGTGTGTGTGTGTGTGTGTGTGTGTGTGTGTATGTGCGCACACACGTACGTGAGTGTGCGTGTGTAAGAGACAGTGAGTGTGCGTGTGAGTGCATGATACAGAGAGAGAGACAGACAGGCAAATACACACTCAAGCTCCCTTCCTCCTCTGGAAAACAAGAGTAAAGCATTATCATCATAACGTCCTCAGGACAGAGGAGGACCAGGCTCAAACGTTTTTGTTTATCCAGGAAAAAAGATGCATACGTGTTTTCATTCATTTAGATGAGAACCAGAATGTGCAAACTAGATTCTCTGATGAGAACTGTGCTTTAGTTATCAACACGTATTGCATAACAACGTTCACTTGCTTGCTCCAGAAAAGAGTGTGTCTGGCATGTTTATAATCATAATTTCACAAAAAAAGATGAGAATGAGACCAAAACCACTGCTTTAGATATCAAGAACAGTTATATAATTATCCTTTCACTTGCTCACACACTCATTCATCTACTGATCAAGCATCCACTCACTCACTCACTCACTCACTCACTCACAGAAAAAACATCCATGTATTCATATTTGCTCCTGGCCTGTATTTAGCCTCAGAGGATAACAGTGCCCTTTCCATTGTCATTATGTTCAGTTGGGTGGGTGGGGGGTCCCTCTGTTAGGTATCTTGCTTCCCTGACTGATAGCACTCTGGACAATTGCTTGCGCTGTCCATGCCAAAAAGTTCAGTTCACACAGACACGCTGACACCGTCTAGACAGAGGATACTAGGTCAGCACTGCAAGGGTGGCAAGCTTTCAGAGGAGCACGATAACTTTGTCATTATTATTATTTATAATTTGTACATACTTTCAGAGGAGCATGATAACTTTGTCTTGATTATTATTATTTTTTACATGCTTTCAGAGGATCACGATAACTTTGTCTTGATTATTATTATTTTTTACATGCTTTCAGAGGATCACGATAACTTTGTCTTGATTATTATTATTTTTTACATGCTTTCAGAGGATCACGATAACTTTGTCTTGATTATTATTATTTTTTACATGCTTTCAGAGGATCACGATAACTTTGTCTTGATTATTATTATTTTTTACATGCTTTCAGAGGATCACGATAACTTTGTTTTGATTATTATTATTTTTTACATGCTTTCAGAGGATCACAATAACTTTGTCTTATTTATTATTATTATTTTCACATGTGTTAATAGTTTCATTTTTTTCTACTTATTTGCAACACATTCATATGATTTTTTTGTAGATTATACTGGGTATGGTATTTATTATTTTCTCAATTGTCAAATTGTCAAATTATTCATTGTCCTTCTGCGCAAAATGTCTTTTTCCTTTCTTTGGCCAGTGAAAAAGCCATACAAATGAAAAGTGTGCAAAAAACATGTTTGTTCATAATGTTAAAAAGGAAAAAAAAAAGTATGATTTGCAGTCATCACAAACAACTTATTTAATGGCTATCTGACATATTGAAGGATAAAATATACATATATTTGTTAAAATATTGCAAATAAACAGACAACTATGTATGAGTTACCATATAATGAATGCGGGTCATTTATGGCCCATGTTACGCATTAGAAGGGTTAAGCCTAGCTTGCGCATTAAAGGGTTAAGAACATGTCCTTTTTTCTTTCTTTCTTACCAAACAGGACTACGGATCCCTATTCAGTACAACAGTCTGCGAAAAGCAACAGACAAGCGGGTTCTGGTAGTGAACCTGCCTATGACTGTAAAAAACTCAATGACAAAACAACCTAATCTTTGACCTCTGTGAACTTTGACCCTGTCTGTCCGACTTCTGCCCCAGTCTCTCAGCAGGAGAGGGATTATGTCATTCCAGCAGAATGAGCCCTAGGCCCTGTGTGTGTGTGTGTGTGTGTTTGTGTGTGTATCTGTGTGTCTGTGTGAGTGTGTGTGTGACCTTCAGTCCTCCCACGCACTGGCCCACCTGTGTGTGTGAGCAGTTTCTTGCAAGACCTCCCCAATGCCCACACACATGCACACACAGTGGGTGGACAGCTCACACGTCACACACACACACACACACACACTGGGTGTGGGAGTCCAAATTCACAGCGCTGATCTCACACAACTCTTATCCCTCCTCTGCACCAACAACAGACAACTGCTCCTGTCCAAAAAGAATCTTTGACCATCCTCTCCTGGCCAGTGGCAG
>NW_027468664.1:36230623-36240623 GCF_046254945.1 Alosa pseudoharengus
TATCTAATGAAAATGGCAGAGGCATATCAACACAGTGTTTCCATATACATTTGTTAAAAATGAACATGTGTGAGCTTTGCAGACTACACAGATCCGTATGCGTCCATCCTTTGTGCAGCCTTGCTGTGCTGAGCCGCTTTGTTGTTGTTATTATTGTTGTATTGTTGTATTATTGTTGTTCTTCGCAGCTTCGTTCTTATTATTTCATTGTATACATACTGTAAATTGATTTAATTGTATTGTATGTGTAACCCGCACGACGAGGGAAAGGCCTGTGCTTGTGCGGGAACAGTCTAGTTCTAAGCTCTAGGTTCAAGAGGAGACTGGTTTAGGTTATTGCTAGACCACAGTTCAATGACTCACCCCAAGACAACACACCACTCTTCAAGATTCTTCTTTAAATACAAAATATATGTATTTTAACATTCAAATATCATTCAATTCACTCTATGCAATCATATATTATTCTATTCTAAGGTATCAGTGGAAATATAAAAAAACTATTGTAATATATATATTAACTATTTCATTTGATTGCATATATTATTGATATTCTAATTAAAATCTATTTATAGTCTATTTGAACCCTATTTGATATACCCTTTATTTATTAATCTATTTTAATCGTTATATGTTATACTATTTTATTTGACTCTATATTCAATTTATTACTATTGCTACTTATTTGATTTATATTTATGATGTCAAATCACTTTTCCTTATACAATAAAAACAATTCTTATCATATAACTATAATATCAGTTTATCAGGTAACTTTTCAATAAATAATTCCCTTGAGATCTCTGAACTTAAAATAACAAAATAAACATAAACCCCAAAAATAAAAGAGAGTGCACTCAAAATAAATAATTAAATAAAAAATAGTGGTGGATGTAATTCCTTAATGTCACAGTCCGTGGGTGTGGGTGTATTTGCCCAGATCCTACCACAGTAACTGGGTGGAAAGTGGATGAAGGCGGGGGTTCAATTTCTCGGAATATTGCAAGGAAGAATGGCGATGAGGATGGTCCAGGGAAGGGTATCACAGCAGGGAATTCGAGGTATCCAAGGCGTAGGTCAAGGAATGGTTGAAGGGGTAATCAAAAAACCAGTCAGGATTCAAGTGATTAATACGTTTCCATCTGTTACGATGGTCCAATGAGGTCTTTGTTTAGGAAGTGGTTTATCAGGATTGAAGCTTTTCGGTCAAAAGAAATGTGTTTGATTTCTTTTTGGTCAATATTATTCTTGTTTTGATTAATATTCTTCTTCTTTCTTTCTGTATCATTAGTTATCCGTTCCGAAGTCTGTCTCAAATTTGTAGTAGCAGTTGTTTATTTTTATTTGATCATTTGAACCTGTCTCGTGCGCCCTCTAGGGGTCACCAAAGAATTATTGGTACATCACAATAATTGGCTATCCATATGGGTTACATATGCATTAGTCTTGTCAGTTCACAATACTTCAATCTTTCTTTCAATCTTTTTTTCTTGTCCCTTTTTTTCCACTGGACTGAGCTATTACCTTCTTGTATAAAACAACTACCACCAACATGGTTATGTGGCAATAAAGGTATCTTATCTGATCTGATCGTATGTTCATTTATAAAAGTACCCTATCAAAATCAACAGTTATCATATCATCATGTCTTATGCAACATGTGTGAGTTTTGCAGACTACAGAGGTCCATATTAGGTCCATCATTTTGCAACCTTGCACTGAACAAGCTTTGAGTTGGACACTGAAGGTATGTTTTTTATGATGTCTGATCATGGGAGGTTTCTGTCTGTGTGAGACTGAGAGCATGTTGGTTTCCTGAGAAGAGTACACGCAATGCAAGCCTGTAATTAGTGCGTCCACAAAACTTGTGTTTAAATAGGTCTTTGCCGATGCTTGGGAACTTGATCCGGATCGTTAGTCTCTCATCTCGGAGGCAACAATTTGAGAATTAACCTAAATTTAAAAAAAAACATAAATGACCTAATTATCTGCATCCTCCATCTGTAACTGGGTTAACAGGCCACTGTCGTTGAGCTATCCCCTTCACCACCGAAACTGTCTTCGTTGACTAACTCTCCACAGTCTTTGAGGCTAAATTTAACACTGGGCATTTCTATTTAGAAAAAAGAAGAAATATTCAAACAGCGCTCTCACTGGTTTCTCTCTATGTAGGTTGAGACCCAAAAATGGGTCGGTCGGAACCACTGACAGCAAGACAGAGAGGACGCCTGCAACTACAACGAGTTACATCTTATCAGATTGGCTAACACACGCTTATCATTATTGGTTCCTTTATTGCAGTTTGCCCAGATTGCAGAACACACACTTATCATTATCAGCATCTTTAGCAAGACAACCCATAGCCTTACCTCAGTTCTTAAGAACCAAGAGTATGCACTTTCCCACCTGTACACACTATTCTTGCATTTTCAAACAATAGTCACAAGAGCAAATTTTTTGTGTTTAGCAAAAGACACACATATTTTGAAATTAAATGATCAATAATTGCACTTACTGTAAAAGTGAAAATAAGTAATGAAATGAAAACATAATCTGACAAAGAAATGCAAAAGATATTGTGCTGCTTGTGCGGTCAGGTGTCCTCTGAAGCATCACACTGATTACATCACCAGCAACCAGACAGCAGTCTGATCCATAAATCCATAAACATCCAAAAACATCTTGTGCTACTGTACTATTAATGAATGTGTCTCATCAGCCTCATAAACAACAGCTAGGGTGTAGTTAGTGCAGTCACAGACTCATTTCCTGGTAACATTTTGGTTTGGATCTACTTCCAAGCATCTCCAAACAAAGATTTTTCCAAGGGCCCTTCTCTCATAAGTTTAAGGCCATGTCTAATGTGGCACAATATTGACACCTAGTGGATTTGAAAGGGAATGCATCAGTATCAGTCCAAAAGTTAGCCTCTCAAAGAGATCAGTAAACCATTTACAGTTTTTTACAATTGTTTACACACGTTTTCAAAACTCTGTGTCTATTTTTCAAAACTCCACACACAAAACCCACAATTGCTCACACAAAATGCAAAATGCCTCAAATCTCCAGCAAAATGACACACTACATTCAAAATGTCAAAAACACATGTTTAAATCAAACATTCGCCTCACATTACAAACACTTTTGTCAAAATATGACATTTTGGATACATCATATACACACTGTTGCTCAAAACCTAACGCTCTTCTGTCTTTCATAGGCTTTATGTATTTCATTACAAGAGTGAAAGTTACGGTACAGAGAGAAAAATAGTGATTTTTCGCAAATAATTTGCTGTTGCAAATACAGTATTTTACAGCAACAAGAACAAAGCAAAGCAAAATACAATGACCACCAGATGTACATGGAGTTCTGAAAAAGCTGATCTTGCCTACGTAAGACGGAAATGACTGACTACTATCAAATCACTTTGCTTTTTCCAAAGAAAAGTGTGTGTGTGTGTGTGTTTATGTGTGTGGGTGGGGGGGTTGTGTATGTATTCATAGGTCTATAGAAAAAATTATTCAGCTAATGGTAACTTGGGGAGACACAAAAATATAGTAAAAAAGACAAGTTTTACTGTACATAAAGTCGACTTTTTGTAGAACATTCCTTTCAAAATATCTGCATTGGTTCTGAACATTTCAACCGTATTGGATTTCAATCCATACCTACATAGAGAGTACAGTATGTCTACTCATAGGCCTATACTAAGGCAATGATTGGATGGTGTTCAGTAAAGTAATGAGTGTTTACACATGTGAAGAGAAAAAGTGAAGCACTGGTGATTTAGTGTGGCATTTTGATGGGTTGTGTTTAAAGAACGAAATCAAGTTACTTCCTGTTAGATTTTTGTGTGTTAGGTAGAAAATTGTGTGTGGTGTTTTGCAAAATGTGTTTTAGTCAATTGAAAACTGAGTCAAACACTGAGAATTAGTGTATGGTTTTGCAGATTTGGTGTCAGGTTATGATGTTTGGAGGACATGTTTAGAAAATTGTGTGACAAGCAAAGATTTAGTGTGTAAGCAGTTGAAAAAAACTGTAAGTAGAGGTCAGTAGTCCTTGAGGGTGTTTCAATGAGAATATTTTTCAATGTTCCAATGAGAATATTTTCAATGAGACAATGGGTGTTTCATGAGAATATTTTAAGATGATCAGGGATTCATTTTACTCTACCTCCTGTTCTCTCTCCTTTGAGAGGTGTAAATCAGTAATGATCTGATGTATGTAATTAAATACGCTTTAGCTATGTAACATAATAATTATAACACACACACACACACAGCCACAATGTACACACACAGTGTTACTGCCAGCATTTCCCTCATGGCCCACAGACAAGTAGACTTCTTACTGCCAAATGTCAGTACTAATCTATGGAAATGTACCCTTTTATGTTTCAGTGGTAGCAGCAGGGAAAGGTTACAGACCTCGGAGAAGATCGCGTTCCATCCCCTCCGGCTTAAGAAGAATGTCACTCTCTCAGAGAGGGGTCTTTGGGAGTACACATACACAAACACACACACACACAGACACACACACACACATACACAGAAATACACACTATCATTCTTGAGTGGGTGGGGGGCTTCATAGACCTACTTCTCATCACTCATGTTATCCAAACTCTCTCTCTCTCTCTCTGTGTGTGTGTGTGTGTTTCATACAAAACATGTGTATTTAAATATTATGCCTTGTCCTAATCTTTTTTTTTTTTTAATAATATGAATCATTTGTGTAAGAGGTACCGCTCACAGCAACATGACAAGACTGCTACTTCATTTTGGAATGTTGGTTCAGAAGAGCATCATACATGAAAATGTGCTCCAGCTTTGGCGTTATCAGGCTAGCCAGGGTATAATCAGAGACTTTCTAATGAGGAGACACAGCACTCAAAAAATCCTCCATAGAAATGCATGGGGTTAGTTTGTAACGCCAATGTGGCAGTTGTCTACACATATCACAACCCTTCTGCGGCAAAACGTCGACATGTGAATACATTGAGCCAATCATGTGCTGTATTGTGAATACATTAAGCCAATAATGTGGTGTGTTGTGAAGACATCGTGCCAATCATGTGTTGCGATCTCGCCGCTGGAGCAAGATTGGTGTTGTGAAGCATCGTGCCAATCATGTGTCTCGCTGCTGGAGCAAGATTGGTGTTGTGAAGCCTTGCGCACGTGCATTTCGGCCGAAATAGATGCCTGATAAGTGCCCAAAAAGCGTTGCAATATGGCTGCCGAGTGGAGGGACTTGCCTAAAAGGACTTTAGTATAACCTCATTACCTCTCTTAATCTTAAAGGGAAAGTCTGGTCTAACAACAATCTTAAGTATAAGTATACTCTTTTTCCCATGAGGGAAATTTGGTCTCTGCATTTATCCCAATCCGTGAATTAGTGAAACACACTCAGCACACAGTGAACACACAGTGAGGTGAAGCATACACTAATCCCGGCGCAGTGAGCTGCCTGCAACAACAGCGGCACTCGGGGAGCAGTGAGGGGTTAGGTGCCTTGCTCAAGGGCACTTCAGCCGTGCCTACTGGTCGGGGTTCGAACCGGCAACCCTCAGGTTACAAGCCCAAAGCCGGTAGCGTTGTGTAATAATTTCTTTGACCCTAGTTAGTGGCTTAAAAGAGCAATTTACTTTGCTTTATTTTTAATTTACTGTGTGTTTGTGTGTGTGTTCATGTGTGTGTGTTCGTATGTGTCTCTGTGTGTGATTATGATGGGCTGGTCAATCATACAGCAGTTACTGTTGTGTTTGAGTGTATCTGGTAATGATAAAATGGTAACACTTTACGGTAAGGGTACATTAATTATCATTAATTCATGCATTAATTAATTCATTAGTAATGCATTACTTCATTCATTTATATCTTATGAATCATCAGGAATTTACATGAGTTCATAGTCTCTCATTCCTGACCTCATGCATGAGCAACATTATGGTACATCATTATGATTTATGATTTATTAAGCATGAATCAGAATTTGAGTAGTGATGACCACATTTTTGTCAGAAAAAGAAATAATCATGATCATTCTTAATAAATCATAAATCATAATGATGTGCCCATCATACTTAATGCTTTAGTTGATGTATTCTTCATGTAAGAGGTCACAAATGACAGAATATGAACTCATGTACATTTCTGATGATTCATTAGGAATTACAGTTTTTTCTGAATGCTTAAACACAACTGTGATTCTTATAGCACAATTTCTAAAACTATTAATACTAGCAAATAGCAAATAGCAAAACCACTCACTGAGTTTGTAAAACTAAAAGCACAAACACTGCTTTGCACTCAGTTTGCTATTTTGTAACACACACTTTGCACAACTGTAGGCACAATTCACTACACAGCACTCTTTTTGCAGAACTGTAAACACAACTCATGCTTTACACTCAATTTCCAAATGATCAACACACTCCTAGCAAATCTATACACATGTATGGCTATTATTTTCACTATTTTGCCAACTCTGGCACACTTTTACATGTGAAAACTGTTTTAGATAATTAGTTAACTTTGCAATCAGCCTAAGCACTAAGCCACAGGTAATGTACAATGGGTACAATAGAGGGAGCAGGAAGAGTGACAAAGGTAGGAATTAGAGGAGGCTGAAGAATAGGACATGGAGGTGAAGAAGTAGGAGGAAGAAGAGGAGGAAGAGGATGCGGAGCTGAAGAAGTGAGAGGGAGAGAATGACAAGGACAAGGAGGTGAAGTTAGAGGAAGAGGACAAGGAGGAGCAAGAGGAGGATGGGGAGGGGGAAGAGGAAGGGTAAAAAGAGAAAGAAATAGTCCTTTTACAGGCAAAAAAATCAGTCTACATGTGGGGTTATTGTCATGTCAGGCCTGGATACGGCATTACAGAATATATTTTCCCCGGTGCCTTGGACTAGGACATTGCATGTGATGTAGATGAAATTTTGAGAGAGACGACCCGATGTAGACTGATTTGTTTTGTCTCAGTGAAATGCTGGTTTGTGTTTTGACTTGGAAAAACACACTTGTGTTTGTTTTGATGTGTAAATAAACACTAATACTTGAAGTTTGGTCCCCTGTATGTTTACAGAATTATGACAAAAGTATGACCTCAAACTGACATAGTCTACCTTGTGCACAGAGAAAGCAAAAGCCACATGTGTTTGTTATTCATACCATCAGTGTGTAGTTGGCACATTGTGTGCTTACTATTGTGATGGCTTGTGTTTACTGTTTGATACGAAAACACAATTTTTACGAAAGTGTGAAGAGTTAAGCAAGGTGTGTTAGCTTTTGCAAGAGAACTACAATGTTTTGCTGATTGGGTGAAAGGTTTTCCTATTTGTGTGTAGAGTTTTGCAAAAAAAGCCATAGTTACAAAAAATGTGCTTAAGCAATCAGAAAAAACTGTAAGTAATACATAAATCATGAATTAATGAATGCATGAATTCATGATAATTAATGTACCCTTACCGTAAAGTGTTACTGATAAAATTTATGTTTTGTATACCTGTGTGTGTGTGTGTGTGTGTGTGTGTGTGTGTGTGTGTGTGTGTGTGTGTGTGTGTGTGTGTGTGTGTGTGTGTGTGTAAGCACATGTGCTCTGGCAACATACCCATAGTATTGCATAGTACCGATATAGAAGTAGGCCTACTGAATATTAAACAGATAGTTTTTATAACTGGGTTTGTTGATCTTTTGATGACTGTCTGATTCTTTTTTTTGGTTTTTCTTACTCTAAGTTACCTGAGTAAACATTGTGTTTGCACATATTAACCACATTGGTAAGTAGGCTAAACTTAAAAGATCCGTTGTTACAGTAATTGTCTCGTCAAACTCTGATGATGAAAAATTCTCGTCAAAAATAGTTTGTTTGTTGCTTGATTTTGCCCATAATTAAGGGCATAGGCTTGAGCATGGTCTGATTATGTTATTCCTCACATTCGCTAACCTGTCGTTCATTTGACATCTGTACACATGTCGGCATGTCTCTCAAAGTATGACATTTGCCTCTCTCGGTCTGAATCACTTTGTAGCATTTTTTTTACAGACATTGGGCTGTATTTTGGGCTCCAGCGCATGGCGTAATACTCGTTATTCACCCGCGGAAAGTTTAATTTGCTATTTTGCACGTTTATTTTTTAAGCATTGCGCCCAGGGGTGTGGCAATTAACAACCTAGGGAGGGACCTGGCGCGTTGTCTAAAAATCGCTATCATACACCACCTAAACCTGGTCAAAAGTCAATGGCGAGTTGTTCATATGCTATTTTAAGAGCGCATGTCAACAGTCATATTGGCAGGTGCACGCACCATCCTTCTATCATTCATGAACGCACACCAGCGCACGTCCATGCAAAGCATTACAAATTGCACGATTACAATGGGAAACATAATTAGAATAAAGATATTACGAAATACTCTACATCTCATGATGAGTAGTTATTCACCATCATTTGCAAACTGGTAATGACGGTTAAAAGTGATTAGGGGAGAGGCGAGAGACACTATGGAGCACAGCTGAAGGCGCACTGTCACGAGATATAAGCAACTCCTCTGCAGGATAAATGTTGTTTTATTCAATCATTTGAGCAACATTAGGGTAAGTGTTGCTTTTTCCAGCCTATGTTTTCGGTGGTAACCCATTGTCAGTCAATAGTGAAAGTAACTGCATATAACTGTCTTGTCATTGACTGACTCCTTGGTGAAGTTAGTTTCACTTTGCCAATGAGTTCAAATAATAGACGAGTGCAAATGCGTGAAGGCTATGCTAGGTTTTAGTAAAGCATGGTTTAAGAATGACTATTCCAATTATGTTACGCCCCAAACACACCCATATGACTGATTAAAAGACCTAGGAACACCTTGTTACGCCATGCGCTCCACTTTTGAAAACGAAACCCCTCCCAATGTGAACTGGACATCCTACTAAATTTGAATAGACTTTTGATGAGTGACGATGCACTTTAGAATGTCATGATAGGGCCCATTATGTCCGTTGGCTTACCCTGACCTCACTGTCAGTAATAAACCCAAAGTAATTCCAGACATTACTTCAAACATCTGGTTTATCAACAAGCCGAAGACTTTTGGCAAGAACACAGCCATGTCTCTTGTTTGGTCTCTGAGAGTTGGCGTCTTCAGGAGAGGTAAAAAAAAAAAAAAAAAAAACAGTTGTCGCACCCACCTCAAGGAATATAACAGGAAGTAGAAGCAGGGTGCTGCAAACACACATAGAACACATAGCTTTTTAATCCAATCATTCATTCACTGAAAACAATATCATAGTTTTTAAAGGTCAGGTAACATGATACTTCTCTAGTATCGATACACCATGTAACACACAGACTCAAATACACACACACAAACAAACACTCACCAGCCTGACATAATAATTTCCCGTTTGTAACTTCACGATTTTGTTGTTTATTTATATACAGTAATGACGCCAAGAGGTTCAACACAGTCACATTTTTGCATTTCAGGTGCAGGTCTGAGGTCAGAGAAATTGCTCAGTTTGTGAGTCCACAACTCAGGAATAAATCAAGGCCTGTCCACAACGATAACAATAACTATAACGATAACAGTAATTATAACGATAACATCAGAAATTAGAGTTTTAAGTTTTGCTCCAAATAACAGGAATAGCAGAGTTTACTCCGCATACTATAACAATAGTGTAATGAAGAGGGATATCTCAGGATCACTTTCAGAGCAATTTCGAGGAACAATAGAAAGCTGACCGCCAATCAGTATCGATCGTAGTTTATGCATCACATTCATCAACATGTGCAGAGACTTTCCTTATGTGCAGAGACTTACCTTACCATTGGGGATCAATAAAGTATCTATCTATCTATCTATCTATCTATCTATCTATCTATCTATCATTGGCCAGAGTGGGCGCTCATATCATTAGTTACAGTTACCTATATACTTATCATTACTGGTGTGGACAGACCTTTAGACTGATTTTGAATTGGACCAAGTTTCTGTTGCAGTGTAAT
>NW_027468664.1:36248123-36460623 GCF_046254945.1 Alosa pseudoharengus
GAAAAGGCAATGTCTCAGCTGTGCATGGCTGGACAACTGGAAAACAATTCCTCATCCCCATCTTAAAAACATGCTATATTCCAGAATAGAATGGAATAGAATTATAGAACTATAGAATAGTCAAGTATATGCCACACTCACACATCCTTTGATCCCTCTGTACGACCTGTGGAGCACAGAGAAAAAGATGATTAACCTACAATTTGGACCCTCACACATCACATTGACCACAGATGCACAGATCGATCGAAGAGTCTAGCATGTCATAATTTTGGGGGAATCTCCGAAGATTCCCGTGTTGACACTGACACTATGACAACATGCGACCCATATGATAGGCTCCTGACCAAGATGTGCTGAGAATTTATGGATTTCTAGTCGGACATAGTCAATCCCAAAAGAGAGTTCTCACAATCAAGGAGGTGCGGGTGACTGCGGGTGCTCTTGGTTAGTCGACCGAAGAGTTGGATCGTTGCGGGTGTGAACGAGGAGTGGGAACTGGTGTGGTTGTGACAACAACTGTGCCAGCTGGGAATTGAACCTTCTACTTTTCTAACTACAGTGGGTGGGTTTACATGGACACTATTATTCTGATTAGAATCTAAATAATGGCTCAATTGGAATACAAATGACTATAAACACCTTGATCGGAATAAAACTGCCAATCCGATTAGAATTTTAATGGGAATGAAAAGGGTGTATTCCGTTCTTGCCATGTCATCTCAGCCATGTATATCGGGAATCACTTTTCAAGTAAAACCAAAGCAGGAACGGCTATTCCGATTAAAGATTCTAGAGTGTTTAGAACCATCTGATTGGAATAGAGTGTATCCCATGTCAACAGATGACACAACATTTTCATTCAGAATATTTAATCGGAATGACAAAAAAAAAATCCATGTTAACCCAACTAGTACTATAGTAAGTATAAGTATATATACTCTTTTGATCCAGTGAGGGAAATTTGATCTCTGCATTTATCCCAATCCGTGAATTAGTGAAACACACTCAGCACACAGTGAACACACAGTGAGGTGAAGCACACACTAATCCCAACGCAGTGAGCTGCCTGCTACAGCGGCGCTAGGGGAGCAGTGAGGGGTTAGGTGCCTCGTTCAAGGGCACTTCAGCCGTTTCCACTGGTCGGGGTTCGAACCGGCAAACTTCCGGTTACAAGTCCAAAGCCCTAACCAGTAGGCCACGGCTGATTAGCCACCTTAGCCCAGCTCTTTCGCCACTACACTACTATTGTCCATGGTGTGCGTGCATGCATGTGTTTGTGTGTCAGTGTGTGTGGCTGTGGTCATGAGTGACTGTGTATATGAGTCTGAAATGTTTTCAGGTCTCTGATTGGCCGACATTACAATCTGTTTGATTGACGTGTTCTTGACAGCCTTTAATTTAAAGTAACAAGCCACCGTTTTATGAAATTGGGTTATTTACTGTCTCCACTAGACCTAAATAAGTGAGCAAAAAAAGGTTTGTCTCCGTGCCTGTATTGTCTTAGTACGGCAGCGCCCCCGCTAGCTTAGCTTAGCATAGTGAATGTGGAATCTCTCGTCGCCGGATAGAATATCACTTATATATATATATATATATATATATATACACTGTATATATACACTGTATATAAAGTGAGCCAACAACAATAACAACAAAGCATCCGTGTGTCAAATGAAGTTCAGCCTAATCTGTTCAGAAAGATAGTGTTTCAGCCCTTACATGTTTTCGCAAATGTAGACTTCTCTCTCATTGCTCCCCCCTCTCTTTCTCTCTCTCTCTCTCTTCTCTCTCTCATCAATGACTCATCAGACATTAGGCAGATGTGTGTGGGTGTGGGTGTGTGTGTGTCACTAAAAGACATACAAAAACCTGAAGGTCATCTTTTCAAGCTTTATCAGCTCTTATTAAATTATCCTATCTCCGTAGAGCACACACACACACACACACACACAGACACACACACACACACACACACACACACACACTTTCAACCTCTCTCTCTCTCTTTTTTAATCTATCTCCTCTGATGCAACAACATAAATTGCAATACAGTGATTACAATCAGCAGCCAAACTCAATCAATTATTCATGATTCAATAAAAACACTGAATTCATGCAGATAAGAGTTAAACATGAGCTCAGCTATGCATGCAACCTGTGGAAGGATACGCTTAAGCTGTGGACTGCTGCTGATAATATATGAGAAATTCTAAAACTGATACTTCCGGTCCTTGATTGTGATTGGCTGAATCGCATTCGATGCCGTTGTAAAATGCAGCATAAACATACACCTTGACCACATTTCGTTCCATATTACTGCGCTACCATAACTTGATACATACTGTAAGTTAAAGTAGCTGCGTATAGAAGTTGCCTGGCAACCATTCAGATAGAGGAACTATATTTCTTGGCGATTATCTATGAATAAATCGTTAATTTTTTCGTTGCTGTGCCTTGATTTAATGAAATCTTGCCAGATATGTAGTAACCGTTTTAGAAAACGCTAGCATGTTGTGCCTAACAACACCCCTTAGCTGTTCTACATTCAGTGTAACCTGAGCCTCTCAGGCCTTGTTGCTTAAATACACACTTCTTACAGTAACACACACATATTATAGCGTTAACACACAGTTCTTACAGTAACACACACATATTATAGCGTTAACACACAGTCCTTACAGTAACACACACATATTATAGAGTTAACACACACTTCTTACAGTAACACACACATATTATAGCGTTAACACACAGTCCTTACAGTCGCACACACCCACACCTTAGTCCTCCTCCTTCCTCCTTAGTTTTAGATCGGTGTGTGTGTGTTTGTGTGTGTGTGTGTCAACACCCGTGTCAACACCAATCAAGTCTTTCAAATTACTCCTTTTAAATTCCTTATCGTAACAATATATACATTTTACAACATGAATGGGCTCCATAGAGACAAACTCACAACAAGGGAATTCCAAAGTAAATCACTTCCACTAGAAAACACAATGTGAGAGCGTCTATCACAAGTACTTGCAACCTGTGTATATACTGTATAATGAATAATTTTCATTCCCTCTCTCTCTTCTCTTTTACACACACACACACACACACACACACACACACAGACACACACACACACAGAGAGAGAGAGAAAGAGAGAGAGAGAGAGAGCTAGAGAGAGGAAATAAAGAGAGGTCAGGAATGGACAAAATGAACATCCGTAAACGTGAGTTGATGGCTCTCACTGTCTCAATGTTTCTCAACTATACTCACACCCTTACTCTCAAGTGATACAGACTAATACATGCACACACACACACACACACACACACACACACACACACACACACACACACACACACACACATACACACACACACACACACACACACACACACACACACATACACACACACACACACTCAGTGAGAGGGAGCTCAGGAGTGCTCCTGGGCACCTCATGAAACACAGATTCTCCAGCTAATTCAATTTGAAGACCATGTGAATCATAATTGTTTTTCTCAGTCTCACGTTCCTGTTCTTCTGGATATCTGAGTTGGTTCTTTGTAAGCTTTCTCCTTGTCATTTTTTTCTCTTTTCTCCCTTTCTCTTGTCTTTCCTCAGTATATCCTTTATTTCTTTCTCTGTCCTTCCTTTTCTCCAACCCTCTTCATCATTCCCTCAGTCCTTTCCACCCTCCATCTCTCCCTCTCTCTCCATCTCTCTCTTTTACCTTCCATATCTCCCTCTCTCTCTCTCTCTCTATCCCTCTCTCTTCTACCTTCCATCTATCCCTCTCTCTCTCTCCCTCTCTCTCCATCCCTCTCTCCTACCCTCCATCTCTCCATCCCTCTCTCTCTCCCTCTCTCTCCATCCCTCTCTCCTACCCTCCATCCCTCTCTCTCCTACCTTCCATCTCTCCCTCTCTCTCTCCATCCCTCTCTCTCCTACCTTCCATCTCTCCTTCCTGTATAACTTTCTCTAACATATGTCCTCACAGTTCCGTTCCACTTTCCTTGTTTTTCTATCACCTTCTCTTCTCTCCCTCTCTCCTTCACCCTCACCACCCCCCCCCCCCCTTTTGTCCGCCTCTCACCACTCTCCTCTCTCCCTCTCACTGTCCATCTCTGACCACTCTCCTCTCTCCCTCTCTCTGCACTGTTCCTTCCTTCTTCCCACTTTTTGTCATTCTCTCCCTCACCCTACCTCTCTCTCTCCTTCTTATCTCTCTCTCTTTCTCTCTCCCTTTTCTCTCTCTGTCCTTCCCTTTCCCTCTATCTCTCCTTCTCCCCCTTCTCTCTCTCTCCCTTTCTCCCATCTTTCTGTGTCCTTCCCCTTCTCTCTCTCTTTCTCTCTCTCTCTCTCTGCGTGGGGTTTAGCAGACTGAATGAGTCATGCAGGATTGGTTCTCCGGTGCCATTGAAGTAAATAAGAGTCCAGACCAGAAAAAAACCAATAGCAGGTAACAACAAGTGTCTTTCCACAGGTGCAGGTGCATGCATGCACACACTCAGACTCACACACACACACACCACTAAATCTTTCCATGGAGCTCTCTATAATGTTATTGATGGTATATTATTTGTGCCAACCAGTTTCATTCATTCACAAGCGCACACACGCACGCACACTGTCTCTCTCTCACACTGCCACTTACACTCACAAGCTCACACACTATCCAAAAGATATCCTAATTGATAGATACTCCAATCACATATACAGACACACAGACACACACACTCACACACACACACACACACACACACACACAAACACAGAAATAAACTCTCACCTCCTCCTGTGCTGGTCCCTGTGGAATGTCCACACCCCATCTGACACCAGCGCCTCAGCTCAAGCAAGATGGATGATGAAGAGAAGCAGAGAGAAATGGGGGCAGAAGAAGGAGAAGAAAGGAATGAGGGGAGAGGGGGACAGGCGTGGAGCGGTGACTAGATGAGAAACGCTGTGCCGAGTTTGTGTGAATGATTAAGAGAATGAGAGTTGCTGTTCCCTCTCTCTCTTTTTTCTCTCTCTCACTTTTTTTTTCTCTCTGTCTTTCTTTCTTTCTGTCTCCCTTCTGTTTCTCCTGCTCAGTTGTTACGAGACTCTCTTCAGGGGCTGAGCTGACTAGGGAGGAGAGAGAACTCTTATACTCAGAGGAGAGAGAGAGAGAGAGAGAGAGAGAGAGAGAGAGAGAAAGGCAGAGAGAGGGAGGGAGGGGGAATGAGTGAGAGAGAGGGAGGGGTCAAAAATGAAAAAGCTAAAGAAACAGCAAGGGGAAGAGTGATAAAAGAAAGACAGAAAGAAAATAAGAGAGAGAGAGAGAGAGTCAGGGTTCAAGAGAGTTGTTAGTTCCACCACTCTAGTGAGGTTACCCAGGTAACAAGGGGGAGCGTGGGCGGGAGTAGAGTGGGCAGAGCCAATAAGAAGGCCACTCTTCATGAGGAGAATTTCAGGCTCCTGTGCTAAACACCGAAAGGCAGCTTTCTCACCCTTCTCAGAGAAAGACATAGCAGCAGGAAGATTCCATCCTTTCCACACCAAAACATCCATGATGACATAGTCATACTTTTCTTTTTCAGATTTGAACAAAATCATTTTTCTAGAATCATATCTGAGTGCAACTCTCTCTCTGAAGCCTCTGAAGCTATTACAATTCTCTCTCTCTCTCTCTACTGTATACAAATCTGTAAAAAAGCCTTTACCATCAGAGGTTGGATTTAAGTTCAAAGTACAAAGAGAACCCTATTCACTTTTAACTGGGTTACTGTAGAAAGCTCTTAAACAATCTCTCTCGGTCACACAAACAGATATCTCTCTCGCTCTCTCTATCTCTCTCTCTTTCTGTGTCACACACACACACACACACACACAGACTCACATGCAGTAAATATCTTGGTGTCCATGTCCCTTGTCCCCAGTACCCGTGCTGGTAATCAAGTTAGTCTCTGGAGATGAGGGAATGTGGGCTGGCCAAACACTGACCCCGGACGCTTCCTAAGACACACTCAGCACCAAGCCAGCTACACAACTCCTGAGAGAATGTACTTTTTATTTAACACTGTAAGGTCTTTGATATACTACAGTATGATGTATGTGTGTGTGTGTGTGTGTGTGGTTTTGTGCGTATGTTTCTCACCAGGGACCTATAGGCCTGGCCGTTACTAGGGTTAAGGCGTTACTAAAATAAGCTGAAATTAGATATACTCTACATCCTCTGTTTGGACACTAGGATTTGAACTGACCTGATGATTGATGAATCAATCGTGATTCATAATGATGTGCCCACCATACCTAATGCTTTAGGTGATGTGCTGTTCATGAGGTCACAAATGAGACTATGAACTCATGTGAATTCCGGATGATTCATGTAAGGGATAACGGCCGCCGAGGTGTCCTGTTATACGGAATTAATGGACGAGGGTGAAGGGCAAAAACTCCCCGACGCGCAGCGGAAGTCCATCCGCCCAAGTCCATTAATTCCGTATAACTGGACACACCTCGAATGCCGTTATCCGGCTTATCACCCGGTTGCCACTGTAAACACTGTAAACACGCGGTTCTGTTTAAAAAGAAGCTCACTAGTTCAGCTTGTTGTACAACTTTAGCATGGACAGTTAGCTTGTTTACAGTTGATTCCATTGTTGGGAAGCCTGCAACCAAAAGATTGTAGAACGCTGCAACCGTCGTCCTACTATGGTTGTTATAGTTACCATTCATAAGCATTGATATGGAACGGTGTCCTGTTATTCAGAATTGACCGATCCCAAGCCCCGCCCCCTTTTACTATGTCACAATGAGGACTTCGGAGGACCTCGGTCAACCTCGGTCAATTTTGAATTTTCTAGTGTCCGTTCTGTATGACAATACGCCAGTTATGCGAATGCTATAATGCTTCTTTTGCGAGTAGCCTAAGTAACTAAATAACTAAAGAGCTCAAAAAGGTTCAAAGATAAGCCTGAGATACTTGTAGAAGTGACATCCGATATCCTGACCGTGTGAAACGTTAACACACATAGGCCTAACTTTGCATAACTTTGGATAGGCTGCTACTTTTCAGTAAAGAAATCTGTGTGTACGAAAATGTTCCCTTTATTTGTGTTCATAACTACACACAAAAACATAACTAAATCTGGTTTCCACTGATGAAACGACAACATAAGCCTACGCAAAAAAATATACCTACCTTGCAGGAACTGCACTCGCACATTCATACGATTGGAAGACGCGCAGAAGGCTACACCTTCAATCACGTATCGCCTTAAACACATCAAGAACATACTTTCAGCTTTGCTACATTGCCATGTTTAACTTGGGATAGAAGACTGTTGACAGAAATAGGCTAATGATCATTTTTTCAACAAACGCAATAATAGCCTAGTGCGATGCATTATTGATGGCTGAACGAGAGATAGACAATGTCTTCTCAAGATCGAATCATGTGCTGATTCAAAACTATGCCTTGCTATAGGCTATGCAGTCTCGAAATCGCCAATATTAGACCTAGCCTACTACATTGCCCACGTTTAAATTAATTATAGCATAATGATGAAGTCTAGTGCAAGACAAACCACGTCTGCAAACTGCAGACAGCCTATGTCATGCGTGGTATGGGTTTGAACTCGGAGTGGTTTCTTTTCAATACACTTGTATCATGTTTATTTGAACTCTTCCTTCTAAAGCAGCCATTCAAAATAATAAGTAGACTCTCAGCCTACCGAAGAGAAGCTATCTTTCCACCTCCCCAACATGAGCTGCTTAACAGGCTAGTCACTCTCCCAAGTTGCGTGAACTTGGATCTGCAGCACTTGGTCCCGTCTTACTAATCCTCGAAATATGGTTAGATTTTGTTATGGACACGTCAACACCATATGTTCGCACAGACCTGTTTATTGAATCAGTCACATCTGCAGCAAATAAGGTAAACTACCTGCTCGGGATAACGTGCTAATTGTTTATCATTGTTTAACATGCATCCCATTAAGATCGATCCACGACACCGGATTTTTTTGTCCTCAATTTGTGGTGTTCCACCTCGTTGATGACAGCGGACATTGTGAATGTGTCCTTCTGCATACTGAAGGCCTTTCTGACCTCTGTTTTTTGAATATATCAATATTACTTGACGCCCAGAAACCCAGCATACACTGTTGCACTAGGCTAAATGGGGGTGCTGCGTCCCCATGTTGAACACGCGTTCTCGCACACTTTCCTGCAAACTTGTCCGACTTAGCAACCGTAACTATGGGACTGACAATGGGAGGAGGGGCTTGGGATCGGTCAATTAAAGGCCACCCGCCAGCCAATCAGAAAAGAGTATTTCTTCTCTCCGGGTGATAAGAGATATTAAGGAATGAAGTAATACATCAATCATGAGGAATTAATGTATGAATTTATGATAATTCATGTACCCTTACCGTAAAGTGTTACCGTGTCTGCTAACAAATGCTTAGGCTAACAGGTAATGAGGACTTCTATACAAATTTTGAAATTGTAATGGAGTGAAACATATAATTTGTCTTCCAAATGTAGTGGAATAAAAGTTATATATTTCAAATGAAATAATACTAGAAATACTTGAATACATACTGACTATATACAGTTATGAAAGTAAATGTACTGTGTGACTGTCCACTCCTGGCTGCTTATTCACAATCTAATTATATAATTATTTATACTTATAGTTATTTAAACATACTTTTTATTTTCCCTCAAGTATGGGAGCAAGACTCATCACATTTGATGTGCACTATGTCACGTTCTAACATGAAGTGTGACTTTTTTTACCCTAAATGTGGAACTTGAGGCCCAGTATCAAGAAACCACAGAAATAAGCAAACATGGTTAAGTTAAACTTAGTTCCAACGATGTTCTTTGGGTACCATACTACATAGCCATGTAGGACAGAGTCTTCCTGAAATGTGTCATATAAAGTAAGAATTTTCCAAAACCTTAGTTCTGAGCTTAACAGTGGTGTTCATGTCAGACGGGCCTACTGACCACCATATGAGAAAATGAGTTTACATTTGAGGTTGCAAGTTAATGACTCAGCTAATTATTGACATCACAAAAAAGTTACAGTGAGAGGGCTTTTATTAAGCATGCAAGAGAAAGTAAAAGCTTACTGTCAAACACACTTTCACAAAGGCCATTTCTAAAAGGAACCAGAAGATGGTGCCCGAATTTGCAGAATCCGTCGTAAAAGCTGATGCTTTTTTAATTGTTGTCATCATAGTGATCGAAAGACTGCTGGAGAAAGAGTTCACCTGCCCTTGTAATCAAAACAATGTCTTTTTTTGCCACGGGCTTCTTGCTTGTTCAAGTCTCAACATCATTTTTGTCACAGTGCTTATCCAGATTCCTCACTACAAGAAACCAGAGAAAGAGAGTCCACTTTTGAAGTGTTTGGTCGGCCTATTTCTATCAGCACTCATTTCCTTGTCAAGTTGGTGCATGGTTTGGTACTTTGATGGACATTACTATGTCTGCAAGATGACCACCTGGGATGGTGTTTGGACTGAGAACTCATCAGGATTCCCCCACAAATGGTGCAAGCCTTCAAGTGGCAACGAGACCTTCATCGAACTGCTAAAAACGAACTCTGCAATTTGGTCCATTGAGTCCCAGGTATGATACAGTCTTAGAAAAAAGGGTGCTTGTGGGTGCTAAATAGAACCATGGGGGTTCTTTGCCAAGAGAATAGAACCAAATTGCCTAAAAAGGGTGCTATTTCTTACACGGGAGGATTATTTGATCTTCAACAATTGTTTATGGAATTTCCCGGAGACGCTCTGCACTGGATTTAACGGTAAGTGACACACATTTTCATCTCCTTTTGTCCCCATTCATAATCATTGTTCTCATTTATTTTGTCTTTCAGGACAAATCCATCAAGCTCTTTGTTGCACTTACTGGGTTTATTCTTCTCTACACTGGTTGTTGTGGAATTCTGTAAAATATGTCTCAATTCATCAGATTAAAGAGGGAAATGATCACTGGCTGGTCAGGTGTTGTATCACATTAATCTAAACAATATTATTGGGCAGTGAGCTTTGCGTTGAGATAAGTCTAGGTTTATTTTAATCTGAATTTCTTTACCCTTCTCGTCTCTGTGTGTGCAGTAGCTCAGTCTGAAGCACCCACTGTTAGCATAGCTTAGCATAGTTAATTGAGGTGGGCAGTTCCAACTAGCCTATAGCACCCAAATAGGGTTACCACATGTTCTGGTTTTCCCGGGATTGTTCTCTTTTTTTAATGTCTGTCCCGGAAAATTGATAATCTTTCCCGGGACACCAAATGTCCCGTTTTTTGGTGCATAAGGCACTTCTATTTTTTTTAAGTATTCCCTAGTTTCACTTTCATTAAAACCTATGTTCCGCTCCTGCAATCCTACTATTTTTCTTAAGTTACTGTATCTTGATTGTAGGCCTATCCTGCTGTCGGAGGCAGGCATGCGCTTATTTGATTAGTTGTAATGCAGACCTGCGAAACGAAAGTTTACCTTAACCATCAGCATCACCTAACAACTATACCGGCCGTGTGCGCAGCAAGCATGTCCAAGAGAGTGAGTGAGTGCGCGGGGTAGGCAACAGATTGGAGAGGATAGCCTAGTAAAAAAAAGAAAAGAAATTTCGGTTCGATTTGGTTTGATAAAATGGGGCGCGAGATGGAGGAGGATATAGGCCTACAATCAAAGTCAGGGCCAGCGGCAAAGAAAAAGAGATACACAGTAGGCCGACAGGGTGAAAATGGGTAACATTTCGGAGTGGGTAGGCTAACAACTTAATATTATGCATAGTATTGTTAATGTTTTATGGATTAGCCTTATATCTTAAAAGAGCTGGTGAAAGGGCATTATAAGAACCGTTTAGACTCAGCAACCTTAAAGGAGAATTCCGGTGTGAAATTGACCTTAGCTGCACTGAAAGATGTTGCCGAGTACTTACATGTGTCCAATAGGCACCTTCGGTCACCCCCTAGTATTCCGAATTGCGCCGATTTTCGCCGAACTTGCATAAGGTTTTCAGCTAGCTGTGGGGGCATAGCGTAGCCTATGCAGCTAAATCGCTATTTTTTCACCATTAAAAATGTTCCAAGTAACTCCACTCATAAGAGTGAATTTCTAATGGGTGAGTTACAGGTTTCTTTTTCTTATGGTGTAAGGATAGCGTTAAGCTGTCAGCTGTTTGAATGGTTTGTGACCTGTTTGTGGGTAGGCTACATTCTGGCCGCTGTGCCATGTTGATGAATGAATATAGCTAGGCTACATAGGCCTATCGCGATTGTCCCACTGCGCAGACACGTCTTTTGCACGTCCAATTTTGATCCCCAGACTGTGACGCCAGACAATATCTTTTTTCCAACGTCCAGTATTGACATCCACAGAACCTTAGCCTGACGAACCAGACCCACATTAAAATGTAGGGTCTGGGTACTCACCGTTCGCAGTGCTCAGTCCGAGGGGCGGGATAATCAGTTGTCTTTCAAATTCCCTCTGCACGCAATAGGACAGCGGCAGCGCTATGCGTTTCCCACCAGCGGAGCTAGTTGGCTAGTTCAAACGTTTGCCAACTTAATAAAAGCTTAACTCGTGTCACACTGTTTGCCAACAGCAACATCCATCTTATTTGTTTTCAAGTAGCAGGGAATTCAAGCCAAACCGTTGCAACTCTGCCATCAATCATTATGTTAAGCCCACCTAACGACTCTATACACGATTTCATTGGCCTGATTGAGTTTCTGGAGCTCACACGCCAACCTAGACTAGCCCTGGCAGCTGCCATTAGGGGCGCGTCTAGATTCTAGGCAGAGTTTCCGCTAGAAAAAAATGGTGCCGGTCAAAGTGACCGGCAGAGGTTTCGTTTTCCGGACATTTTGATGATATGCTGGTCAAATATATTATCGCTTCTTAATTAGTCAAATTGAGGAAAACTGGAGACAGTCTATAATCAAGCTGTATAGAATGCAATATGTTCATTAGCCTAACATAAACATGCCGAACAAGATCTAGCCAGTATCTTTTCATGGACAGCAAGAGTCCGCTTCGTTCGTTGTTTTAAAAAGGCTACGTTATTTGTTGCTGCTACGTTCTCCAGTGGTGACCAGGCTTGGAATTTCACCATTTTAGGGGCAAGGCCACTTGGCCTTCAGTTGGGCATATTTGGTGGGGGGCACAAAGGCCACATGTCAGGGCACCAAGGCCAAAGTTAACTATACAGTAGTATGCTATAAAAATGATCAAAGTTGTATTCACTGCAGTAGACCTGCATCACTGTATGAAACATTACAAAAACATAAAACATGACATATTATATATAACTAAATCATCTGATCATCTAATATTTTCAGATATCTAGGCTATATTTAACATTTATTTTATATTTGGCCTGTTATGAAATCATGTATTGAACAATTTAAGCACAGCTCAGCTTTAAGAAACTCAAATAGCCTAGATGCATGCTTAGCATTTTGTGATCATTAAGGCTACTTTCACAAACTCTTATAGTCAGCTGTCCTCTGATTTACCGATATCTAGGCGACATTTGTAATATTTATTTTGTATTTGGCCCGTTATGAAATAATGTGGAACAATTTAAACACAGTGTAAAACTTAAATCCCAAATTTGGAGACATCCATGTATGTTGAAATTTACTGCAAATTCAAAACGGGATTAGTCTGGAACGGCTAACTGTACAGGGGACTGCTTTACACCTTTCTGTTCAGTAAGGTCTGCTGTTTATTCTGATATATGGTTTGTCATATGTTAAACGAAGGGTTCGTGAAGTATTCCACCGAGATGAATGGGTAGGGAGATGGACGCAAAACCTTCAGTAGAATTATGATTAAATTGAATGATATTATTTACTTTTCTCGCGAACCGTTCACCACAGCAATTAGCGGCTAACATCGTTTAAAAGCTGAGAAAAAGTTCTTTCATGTGATACTTGTGATGTCTGTGTGATGAGTAGGCTACTTTGCAAGTAGTTCAACTGAGAAGAAAGGGTTAATTTGGACGCACTTTCTTTCTTGTGCTGTCACTTTCTCCACTGCGTAATTTGCGCTGTGAATGCTAAGATTATTTTGACAGGCCATAGGCTAAATATATATCGCTATTAGTAGGACGCAAAGCAGAATATTTAAAGAAGGGGGCACCATGGCCACCGTGGCCTGTAAACCTCTGATTTTCGAAGGGGCGTCACGGCCAACACAAGGGGCTACGACGGCCATGGCCTTCGTGGCCGCCGTGAAATTCCTACCCTGGTGGTGACTGTTTAACTTACACAGATGCGCACATACAAGAATGAGCGCTCACACCACTACCCCCTAATGCTATGCCTCTATTTGATAACAATAAATTAAGAAATGTTTCCTATTCTGGGAAATGTTTAGTTTATTTTTCTTTCGGCCGCGGTTCAATGATACCGTTTAATTGTGCCAGAAATTATTCGCGGACCGTATAGCCTTATCTCCTCGTCGAGGAGGCCCTAACCCTGCAGATCATAGACAGAGAACGCATAGGCCTACTGTATGCTTTGGGTAAAGAACACTTTGCATGTCCAGTGACAGTGTAGGCCTACACGGAGAATGACAGTGTCTTGGAGCGGCCGCATCCCCCGCAACTCCACTTCCAATGTCACTGATTCCGACAGATACGCCGACACTTCTGCTTTTTATGTGGTGGTGGAGTTGACCGGACATCTGAGGCTTCAGACGTTACCAATTTATCATCATCCATCGCGTCTGGCCTCTGAAAAAACTTTTAAGGCTAGTCTGCCTGGGCCTGGCCATGTTTGAACCGCCTCACTGTTCGTTGTTTAACATGGACGTTTTAAGCGTGCGCTTCCTATTTGAAATGCAGCATAGGCTATGCGTGTTGTTTAATAGGTTACTTTTCAAACGGTAGGGCCTGTTCATTTAAAAACATATCCAGAGGACGCATAATATAGGTTTACGTATTATGGCTTATTCTCAAATTCAGATTGCGTTAGGGGACAGGATTATTAGCCAATTTCAATCGGACAATTTGACCGGAGAGATTTAATTTTGTCGGACATTTCATTTTTTTTCCGGCCAATGTTCGGTAATTACCGGACAACGGAAACCCTGATTCTAGGCTAACAGAACCTCTGTATAATCTGTACAAAAAAAGTTATTTAGTCTTATTGACGTCCAAATGGGGTCAGACATCCAAATAGCGGACCTGGTGTGCATGTCCTGTAGTTGTCCAGAATTGGTATTGGACCGACAGACGCAATAAAGACATGATCTGCACATCCATCAAACGTCTAATGTTTAGTGGGAAGATTCATCACATTTGATGTGTGCCATGTCACGTTCTAACATGAAGTATGACTTTTTTTTACCTTAAATGTGAAACTTGTGGCCCAGCATCAAGAAACCACCACAGAAATGGAAGCTTTAGCGTAAATTCTGTCAGGAAGACTCAATGCATGCGTCACTCATTCATTACTTCCGACCAATCACCAGTCTGCATCAGCCTTTATAATCACTTTACTTTGCACCTGCCTGTTGCTTTCAGGTGCCGATTTTCGATGTTCCCACCCTCCCTCCCTAACCACCACCAGTTTGGCCTTGTCCAGATGTCCAGGGGGTAGGCTCCGCCCCTGCCGTCTCATACCGGCAGGATCTACAAGGGTCTGGACCGAGGACGGGGCCTATGCCAAAGACTGTCTTATTGTTGCTTATGCCTTTTGTATATCCTTTGATGGATTAAAACGTGTGTTAACTTTCATTGTACCTCCCTGAGTCTTTCTGATAGAAATAAGCAAACATGGTTAAGTTAAACTTATAGTTCCACTGATGTCCTTTGGATGTCATATCTATCTGACTACATAATAATGAACACAATGTGTCATATAAAGTAAGATTTTCCCATACCCTTAGTACTGAGCTTAACAATGGTGTTTACTTACTGTATGTCAGACCTAGTGAGCACCAGACCACCAGGGCAAAGAGCTTACATGTGAGGTTGCAAGTTGCCAACTGAATCAGCTTATTAGTGACATCACAGAAATGTTACAGTGAGAGTTTTTTTTTTTTTTAAGCGTGCAAGAGAAAATAAAAGCTTACTGTGCTAACAGATTCTCACAAATACCATTTCTAAAAGACCAGGGATATGCTTATTGTTGTCATCATAGTGATAGAAAGACTACTGGAGAAAGAGGTCACCTGTCCTTGTAATCAAAGCAATGTCTTTTTTTGCCACGGGCTTCTTGCTTGTTCAAGTCTCATCATCACTTTTGTCACAGTGCTTATCCAGATTCCTCACTACAAGAAACCTTGTTTTCATTTATTTTTTCTCTTTCAGGACAAATCCATCAAGCTCTTTGTGGGACTTTGTGGGTTTATTCTTATCTACACTGCCACTCTAATGTTCATGAGTTTATATAATACCAATGGTGATGATGATGAGTGTAAAATGAAGAAATGAATAAAACAACCTGACCATGACCATTAATACATTTATGAATAAATATAGATAGATAGATAGATAGATAGACAGACTTTATTCATCCTGGGGAATGAAGAATTGCTGTCTACAATCATTGAGGAGACAAAAAGGCTTATTCAAAAAAGGTAGGAATAATTTTGGACACACCAATTTTCATAAAAATGTTAAAAAATATGAAAACGCTTCTTTTTCTGATTCCATGTTTCTACCACATTGTCTTACAATCTTTTGGCATGTGGCAGTGTCATTTTCAGTCAGAACAAACATATAGGTCAAGAGAAAACCAACATTAGATCAATATTTGCCAGGGGTATGAATCATTTTGTTCCTAACTGTACTACAGCTATGGAAAAAAATAAGAGACCACTGCACATTTTGTCTGATGTTATCCTACGGTTGCTGAGTGACGTGAGTTGACGGTCATATTCAAATTTGCAGTGGTCTTTTAATTTTGAATATGACCATCAACTCATGAAGAAAAATGTGCAGAGGTACAGTATATGACATGTACAGAACAATATGAGACACATTCAGAAAACAAACTCAAAATTCAAGACAAAAATATTGATGAAATTACAATAATTATGAAATTACAGTGGTGAAACAGTAGTCATACAAACGACAATAGAAAGGAACTATTCAAACGAGTTGTAATGATGTAGGCTACACACATACTTAAACAAATTAAAAACAATACATGTGCTTATGGTTAATACAGCCAGTAACTATAATCTGCGATTGCCAGTATGGGTGTTAACATACATGGTGAAAGAACTGCAGTATCACGCCCAATAGCACATTTCACCCCACCACGTCTGTGAGGCGTTGACGAGCTGTATGACCTGGAGATAAAGCCATTCCTCAGTCTGTCAACAAGACATGATCTGCTACTGAACATGCCTCTCTGTCTAGTGAATGTACAGTGGACAGGGTGTAATCCAGCGCAGTGCCAATCACAGAGACATCTTTCCAGTCCAGTCACATAGACACATAGAGCAGCCTGTCCAGTCACATAGACACAAAGAGCAGCCTGTCCAGTCACATAGACAGTGCTGTGCTGTAATGGCTTGTTTGAATGCAGAATAAAATTATATAGACTTAGCATGGAACAAGCTGTTTAAAATGGTTGTTGTTGTTGTTTCGGACTGTCCTTAATGACTAGCAGTTGTTGTGATGTGCTTTAAAATATGTCTCAATTTGTCAGATTAAAGAGGGAAATGAACACTGGCTGGTCAGTGTGGTTTTGTATCATATTATTTTAAACACTAGAGGGCAGGGCTGCATTGAGGTAAAAGTCTAGGCTTAATTGAATCTGAATTTGTTTGGTGTTTTACACCCTTGTCTCTGATGTCTGTTTTTTTTACATTTTGGTCTCAAGAAAAATATATATAGATAACACATGCATGAATTATGGATTAACTCACGCATGAATTCATGATAATGTATGTAAACTTACTGTAAAGAGTTACCTATATAATAGTATTCAATATGCATTTTTCACATTTTATAAAAAAAAGCCTAATAACATAATAGAAAATATATTTTTTGTGGGATTGCCAAGGCATCTCACTGTTTCGCATTGGTCTAGTTGTTGTGAAATGCTTGCAAGTTGCAACTGGAAAGTTTTCAGACCTAATTTTTCCACATTCTCAGACTCATCTTAAAATGGATTCAATTCATTATTTTTTGTCATCAGTCTACACACAATACTCCAAAAAGCAGGTGTTATTTCACTTATTTCCATTTTATTTTATTTGTATACCATTTTGTTTAATTCAGTGAAAACTTCAATGTGGTTTATACTGTAAATACATTTTACTTAATTACTTACTTACTTTTTACATTTTTTTAACATTTTATATAACCAAGAACTAACGTTCCCGGAACATTCAGCAAACTTTCCATGGGAACCAAAACGTACTCAAAAAATAACCTTCGGGGAACGTTTGGGAACCAAAAACTAACGTTCCCGAAACCAAAATTATGGGAACCATAAATTGCTAGCTGGGTTAAAGGTGCCCTGCCACACAAAACCGTTTTTTGAAATATGTTAGGTACATATGTGTTTGTGCTATGTCGTGAATGTGAAAATAAACTACCTCCTCTTATGAAGTTGCCACAGTGCCCCCTGTGGTTGTATAGAGTAATCTGTGGTTACTCTATGCAAAATATGTCAATAGAGTGTGTCAGTGACGCCACTTCCACTTGCCTCCATGGGACCTATCTTTCAAAAAATGTTGAACGCCAGTCTATGGCGAAAAAGAAATTATTTTCTGGTCCCGGTTGACTTGTGCCTTGAATTACCCATATGATGTTTGTCAATTTTAAAGACAATTTTTCATGTAAAGACATTTGCAGTTTGTTTCGTAACTTTTCAATTACAACATTGTGAAAGATCGTAATTCCAACGACTACAAACCCATCAGTCGCGCTAGTGACGTTAGCTCATTCACAGCCACACTAGATTGTACAAGCATACCAGCAACAGGTCTTAATTGGGCTTTCCTTGCCGATGAAAATACCATGAGTCAGAGGATTAAACACATCAGGTAAGATGTATTCGTCCATAGACTATACATTAGATACTGTTAAGTGACATAGCAGGCAGCAAGATGCAACGTTAACTAGCATAACAGCTATCAGCTAGCTTCTAATCTTATCGTTTCATTACGTTGGTGACGTACATCGTTCGAGACGAGAGATGTAGTCCACTGAGCGGATTCGTACAAAACCAACATAAGTCCAACTTTTGAAGTCTATCGAACAACAGTACTTTCTTGACGTGAAAAATTATCTTTTAAATTCACACACATCATATGTGAAATTCGTGGCACAATTCAAATGGGACCAAAAAATAATTGTTACAGTATCTCTCCATTAACTCCCGTTCATATTTTTTTGAAAGACAGGTCCCTTGTAGCGGAAGTAAAACGGAAGTCACTGACACACTCTATAGACTTCTGAAGTTCGCCTACAAAAAAGGACCAAAACGGCCATCTTTGCCCATATAAGGAGATCCAGTTGTTAATTGAAGCTAACTACCTATGGCAAGTGGCATTGCAAGTTAGCTCTGGGGTAGCAAAAATCTAAGTGTGCCGCCTTCAAGTACCGGAGATCACAGTATCCAAGGTAGAGGACAAAAGTGTGTTCAGGAAAACGTCTGCATTTCAGACTTTTTCATCCCCGCGAGAGTTTAAAGGACAGGTTCGGTATTTTACACTTAAAGTGCCCATATTATGAAAAATCCCTTTTTCTGGGATTTGATGTGTTATTGTGTGTTTCTGGTGCTTCCACATGCATACAAACTTGGAAAAAAAACCATCCATGCTGTTTTGAGTGAGATAAGGGTTTCTGGATGTATCCTGCCTTCAGCCTCCAGGGTGAGCTGGTCAAAATCGGCAAGGCTTTTGACGTCACAAGCCGAAACATTTCAATATTCCCACCACCACCTCCTTTTATGGCAATTACGTTATAATGGAAACCTATGGAGCTGCATCTAAGTGGGCAGGGAAAAGGATTTATACTAAATCGTTGAACAAACGTGAATAAAAGGCACAAAATTAGGTTGGTGTAAGAGTTATCTGTTTGTTCATGGGATTCATAGAGATTATGGTAAGTGTTAGCTACGGGCTAAATTCGTCCTCTCAACACTGAGGTATTGGAAACGAATTAGGTTGGTAACGTTAGTGCATAGTTTCGGCATGAGTCAGATACACATTTCTTCATAACCATTGTGTTAGTAAAAGGATTGAATGTCCTGTGAATCAATATGTAACTGTGACTATAGCATCTAGCTGTCTTTCCCATTGGAATCAATAGCCACGTTTGCATGGACATTTTTATTTAAATCCGATTGAAATTAATCTGATTAAAGATTTCAACCGACTTGTTTACATGAACGCTAAATAATCTAATTGGCAATTATTGACCAAGATATCACAGTGCTTCATCTGAGAAGATGCAGTTCTGTAGCCTAACTATAACGTTACTATGTAAAACGAAGGTGTAGTGAACGCTAAATAATCTAATTGGCAATTATTGACCAAGATATCACAGTGCTTCATCTGAGAAGATGCAGTTCTGTAGCCTAACTATACTATGTAAAACAAAGGTGTAGTAGACTGCACACATTATTATGCAATCATGGAAAAAAATGTTACAGTGTTTTTTTAACATATAAAATGGACTCAAATTAACATATTTATAAAAAAAAATGTATTATTATTTTTTAGGGGGTACTTTTGGGTACGTTGCCATATGGCAACATTGTGCGACAATGGAGCAGCCTAATGTATTGTCTGCCAAAATTGCAGGAATTTCATAAATGATTACAGACCCCTCTTTTAGAAATTATATTGTTATATTATTAAAATGTTAAAATGTTATCAAGAGCTTTATCAAAAGCATTATTTTAATAACACCATTTAGAAAACATCTGATGCAAATTCATAAGAACTGTTGTCAAACGGTAAGAGGTAGTAACAGGTATAGTTACATCATAACAGCAAATACATTCACAAAGCATGCATACATTCACATTACATGTGTAAGAATCACTTGAAATCTATTCCATAAAAATATGTAAAAATATAGACAACAAACAAACAAAACAACAGCAGAATTCACAAAACATCTCAAAATGTAACAAATGTAATGTTGTACAAATGTACAAATGTAACAATGTAACAAAATGTAGTATTAGATAAATATTTATAACATGGAAAACACATTTAAAAAGCATTTGTACATTTACACTGAAAAACACAGTAGGGCACCTTTCCATTTAGGTACGGGCAGGATGGTTCGCCTCTTTTGCCACTTCAGGTTCTGGATCTTTTCCACCTGAGGTGGTGCCTCCTCCTGAACTTCAACTGAAAAGAGGCAAAAGATGATACACTGTAACCTTTTTTACCCTAGTGTGCATGAACAATTGGCATTTCAAATGAAATACTAGATACAGCTCCTATCAAGTATAGAATGGTAGAACATGTGCGTGTGTGTGTGTGTGTGTTTGTCTGAATGGGGACTGCACAATGACTTGTGTATGTGCTTTTTTGTTAACCATACAGATACAGAACTTTCGGGTCCCTGGGCCCAGATGTATTAAGGGCCCCCCACTAATTGTCGTGTATGTGGGAGTGGGGTTTGGGGGTCCTCCTCCAGAATTTTTTTTATTTGTTTGATGTGATTTCCTGTATTCTGGTGCATTTTGGGGATGGCCAATACTAAATTCAATCAGATTCATCCTGATTTGTTGATATTGAGGCAATGATTCCATGCAAAGGCTTGGGCTTCAGGGCCCCCTGACCCCTTGGGCCCCTGGGCCTGGGCCCGGTAGGCCCATGCAGTAATCCATCCCTGCCTCTTAGCCTTGCCATAGAATACTGCCGTGTTCATTTTCTAAACAAAATAAGTGTATATTTTAATATTAAACTTTATAAAAATAAACAAAAAACATAAATAAATGAGCAAAATACAACCATCCAACTATATCAGTCCACCTATACATCTAAATGGGTGTGTTCGAAACGGGTAAAACTGCTACCTTTTAAGATATCTAACTGGGGAGCGAGGCAGCGAGTGCGGTTCCAAACCGAAAAAAAATATTTTGCTGCCTTCTAAGATATCTTAGATTTCATAAATAACGGTCATTTTTGAAGTCAGCATCGATGCTCACTTCATGCTCCCTACTACCCATAATCCTCCGCGGCCGGCTGTGAATTTGTCAAATTAAAAGAATCAAGATGGCTGACCAGATCGAGAAGTCCGACTTTGTGTACAAATGTAAGTATTTTTTTGGACTTTTCTTACATTTTATCACTTCTATCTCTATAAAGTTACCGAGAAATGCACAAGATACTATCAGAAAATATCGCTATTGTATCCAGCAAAGTTGGTTATACATGCGAATTTTACAATTGTTAGCCAGCTAGCTAACATTATAACAGGAATTAACGTAACCGCAACGGTAACAATGTCCGTGGAAGCAACACAGTAACATTAATAGAACTTCAAGTTAACGTTAACGTTTGATCTTTGGTAGTTTCATGATGCCAATGTTTGAATTCACAATTGAGCTGACTCGTTTCCAGATATGATAATCTGAATCCAAAGCTGCTAGCTCAATCTAGTAGTAAACAGTAAACTTGTTGATTAACGTTACGATAATAAGAGTAGACAAACCACTCTTTACTTTAACATAATTTCTCACATCACGTTAGCATCAACAGGTTGCTGCCACCGCTGCCTAGGCTCGACAAACAAAGCATTATGTTACCAAAATAGTTACCTGATTAAGACCATCAAGCTATCTTGTAGTGAGAAAATAATTAACTAAAGTGTTTGACGGTTATTTCCCCGAAGGGACATCCGATGACACTGCCAGGTTCATCCAGGCAAGGGGGGAGGCAGATCGGCTCTTCACAGGCCAGAGGAACAGTGCCATGGATGGCTGGAAGTAAGTTTTAGTTAACTGTTAGAGGGATGCTTTAAAAACAAGTGAGTACAGTATTTAGCTCTGATTCAATTTACTGTTTGTGTAGACAGGTCCTCAGGTCTGTTGGCCTGGAGGAGAAGGTGACCCCACAACAGGCCCGTAAAAAGTGGGACAACCTTAAAAAAAAATACAAGGTATGATCAGACCATTGTCCCAACAGTAAAATGTTTGTTTTAATGTAGGCTAATTTATGAACCAATAGATCATTAAGTAAAATAAAAGTGTAGGATAAAATTATTTCAAATTAGTTAAGACTACTACACGGCCATCTGTGATTCTGTTACTGGTTACAGTAAATTATGTTACTGGTAGTTAGAAAACTGTTGTCCATTCTTCTATTGCTAATTACATACTCATTTATCTGTAGGAAATGAAAAACCCCCCAACAGGAACAGGGACAGATGCTGGGAAACCAATAAAAACTGGCCATGGTTCTGTGCCATGGATGAGATTCTGGGGCAGAGGCACTCTATCTCCCCACCAGTGATCCGTGCCTCCATGTCCCCGATCAAAGTCAAAGTCAAAGTCAAAGTCAGCTTTATTGTCAATTTCTTCACATGTTCCAGACATACAAAGAGATCGAAATTACGTTTCTCACTATCCCACGGTGGAGACAAGACATATTTTACCAATTTTAAGTCCACAGACAAACATAACATTCAAGTAAACAAAAAAGTAAGTAAATAAGTAAATAAGAGGGCACATATAATGAAAAAAATAAGAGCAGCAAAATTTGGTTGAAATTGTGCATAGACAGTCAATAAAATAAAATACTAGTGCAAAGTCAGGCCAATAAGAGGCTGAGGTAGTTCTGTTTGACCTAAGTAAGAAATAAAGTGGCATAGTGGTGCAAGTTATGTAAGAATCCAGGGAATCAGAGCCATGCTCGTCAGGTGCTGTGCCCCCCCCAGCAGAGAGAGAACTGCAGGGAGAGGCCAGGGGCCAGAAAAGAAGCAGCTTTGCTGCTTTCTTGAGGGACCAATTTGAGAGAGAGGAGCAAATGGAGAAGGAGAGGCAGAGGGCAGCCGACGAGCGCTTTGCCCGTCTGTTAGCGGTGTTGGAGAGAATGGCAGACAAATAAAGAAATATTTTTTTATTAGGCATACTGTATTTTGTCACTTTTGAGAGCTATAGGTATAACAATCTTCAAGTGAATTAAGTTAAGCTAGGCAAGAGGGATATCAACATGATATTTACTGTAAAGTGTATTTTTTACAAATAACATGACACAACAACAGAGTTTATATAAGTTTAAAACCCTTTATTGGATTATTATCTATCTATTTCTAGATTCTAAAATCTATTTTTTTTAAAGCTGCCTAAGAAAGCCAAATCTCTACACCAATTTCAGTGGCGAGGGAAAACTCCCACATAGGGAGAAACCTCGGGAGGGCCCAGGCTTAGGCAGCGACCACCCTCCTTGGTCATGCTATTTAAAAGTAACCCTCTCGATGTTCCTGTAACAACATGAACAATAGGTTATTCAACAGTGTGAACTGATTTCATTAACAGTGATGAGTAATGAAAGCATCAAACATCAACAGCAAGAACTGATTTCTGATTACAACTATTCACTGGATAAAAAGTTAATTAAAAAATATTAACAGTAGAATAGTAATCTGCTTAAACAAGTAACTATAACTGGAAAGTAACCCAGGCTTCTTTCGATGTTCCTGTAACAACATGAACAACAGGTTATTCAACAGTGTGAACTGATTTCATTAACAGTGATGAGTAATGAAAGCATCAAACATCAACAGCAAGAACTGATTTCTGATTACAACTATTCACTGGATAAAAAGTTAATTAAAAAATATTAACAGTAGAATAGTAATCTGCTTAAACAAGTAACTATAACTGGAAAGTAACCCAGGCTTCTTTCGATGTTCCTGTAACAACATGAACAACAGGTTATTCAACAGTGTGAACTGATTTCAGTAACAGTGATTACAAATATAATGTAATAAGGTATGTGCCAAGGATCCGTAAAGGCCAACCTTCACGGCACAACATGAGCTGCCAATTATTGCAAGAGGGACACTACACAGCCACACAAACAAATTAGTGTACGTTCAACTCCTCTGCTATTCTGTTTCGCAGGGCCATCCCACTGGCAGTCTCAGCTTCACATCCAGGCTCGTCAGGGTCCAGGTCGTCCAATGGCAAGACATCATCATTGCGCAGACATATGTTGTGCAGCACTGTGCATGCAACAATGACGTCTGGGTCAAATGAGACATCTACCTCCAAGGCATGCAAGAAGATGACCCGCCACCGAGTCTTCATCATGCCAAATGCCCGCTCTATTATCGAACGACCACTGGAGTGATGCCTATTATACCTGTAGGTAAGTGGTTAAAATAAATTGATGTTTGAATAATTGCAATGTTTGACATTCCAATTGAAATCACATACTTTATGGAGTACCAACCTCTGCCTTGTCACTCCCCTAACAGGGCTCTTGTATGGTGTGAGGAGACCAATGGGCTGCTCCAGACAGGGGTAGCCTCCATCACCCAACAAGAACGTACCCGGGGGTGGATATATGGCGCGGCGGTATAGAGGGCTGTTCCTCAGGACCCTGGCGTCATGGACAGAACCTGGGAAACCAATAAAAACATCAATGAAGCGACCGGCATGATCGATCACAAACTGCCTGCAACTGATAGGATGTGAATAGCTTGCGGTTTCTGTAGCACTGTGCATGAGGTTCTCCTGGGGCCTTGATACGGATATGGCAGCCATCGATGGCTCCCATGGCCTTACGGAACACCACATGCTCAGCCAACCTAGCAAAGCCGTTAGATACTTCCTGTAGCTCCTCTGCAGTGGATGGCACCCTGATAACCCGTGGCATCACTGCCACGATAGCCCCACAGACACGGTGCACAACATTGTGCACCGTAGACTTAGGCATATCGAATGCCCGGGACACAATACGATAGTATGACCCGCTGGCCAACCAAAACAAGAAGACTTCAATCACTGGACCCCATCCATGATGCCGCTCCTGCTGCAGCAACACCAGCAGACCTGTGATGGAGGCCCTGTTCAGCCTAAAGTCTGGCCTGGTTTCTTCCTCCTCATCAAAGAAGACCCTGAGGATAGGCACGGCCCGGTTCTTCTGGGCATAAACCGTGAGACTCTGCAAACAATATGGCATGAAATCAATGATGTAAACAATGTTTATCGATGTCAATAAATGTCTTTAGTCAACGTTGTGCTTTGTGCATTACTATCTGTTTCTGTATCTAGCCATTATGGTGAACATGTCTGTTATCTTTAGTTGAATCTATAACTGTATCACTATCTATCACTGCATCATTTCACCAATGTGTTTTATACATACCTCTATTGCGTTTTTTTTACTGATTAAGTGTAGCCTATGTTTGTGGTCTACTTATTAGTGAGCTTTCTGGCTAAAAGCGACCGAGTATTGACTTCAATAAGCAGTAGCCTACAGAAACATCACAATTAACAGTTTATAGTATAGCCATACGGCGTAAATCTAGCGTATCGTTAGCAAAGACACTCATATACTGTTAATGTCGATAATTACATAGGACTATAGCTTATATATTTGACCTACTAGGTAACGTTAGCCACTGGGTCTGTTACCGCTACACTAGCTGCTATTTTACCTCAGGAGTTCACATTAATGTTCTGGCTTAAGTTGCCGCTGGGCTCACCTCGATATTCGCCAGATGCCAATACGCAGCTAGCATCTTGAGACGTCTCTGGTGGGCTCGTCTGCAGAGGGTTTCCTCTTCTTCCAACTCCATTAGCTGGTGAAGGACCAAGGCAGTCACGGTAGTCTCCATACTGACGGTACCGGTACACAAAAAGTGGTGGTGACAGTCGGAAAATGACGGGGACGTCTGACGGTAGGGACCCAAAGATCTTCGAGCGGAGTATAGAATGTTTAGGTACAGACGTAACGTTGACGTGATGACACCACACATGACAACGTTGACGTGATGACACCACACATTGTCGCTATCTAAATAGAGAGTTCGAAACCAACTGTCTGTTAAGATATCTGACAAGTCATGTCTAGTGCGACAGCTCTCTATGTAGGGAGGGAGGTAGCAGGCAGCTGTCTTCCGTTTCGAACGCACCCAATGTCTCATTCAAACAAATGAGCAAATATGGTTCCATTACCGCACAATGTTGCCATATGGCAACATACCTATTTTATTGAATAAGAAGGTAATAATCCTATCAAAACAATGTGACAATGATTAAAAAAAGATAAGAACTTACCCCAGATGCATGAAGTTATTTTTAAATTCTGCAGAAATATGAAATCTTCACATATTCAGGAGCACTTCTGCAGCGACTGTAGTCATCAAAAGTGTGGGGAAAGACTGACAGTACAAGGCAGCATAGTGTCATGTGATGTAATCAAAGCATATCATTGGTTGCCACCAGATTCTACCATGAATTTAAGACCAATCATAGCTCATGTTTATTTTCAAATTTAAAGAAATGGTAGACTACTTTTTCAGATTATTCTAAATGGTAGACTACTTTTTCAGATTATTCTACATCTGCTGCTATTGGAGGGCGCAGCCAGCCAGAAGCAGATGGGCTCCCCCTATTAAGTCAGGTTCTGCTCAAGGTTCCTTCCTGGAATATGGGAGTTTTTCCTTGCCACAGTTGCCATATGGCGTGCTTGTGGGGGGTAAGAGGGTTAAGGCTGCCAGTCTTATGACATGTCATTTTCTATATTTTTGATATGTTGCTGAGTGGATCATAAACGGCCCCAGCAATGAAGAAATGTGATTGATAATGACTGACTGACTATTATTTTGTTACATGCTTCAAATGTAAAGCACTTTGAGCTGCATTCTGTGTATGAAAGGTGCTATACAAATAAAGCTTATTATTATTATTATTATTATTATTATTATAAAAGAAAGGGTATGTTGCCATATGGCAACACCGTGCAGTAGAGGGTTAGGGGATTTTGAATTGGCGTGTTTCAGACGTTGCATAATCAACACCCCACCTCTCCACACCAAGCCTACGAGTTCAACTGTTTTTTAAGCCTACATATCTCAGAAAATAATGTAGATACAAGCTTAAACCTTTGCACAGTAGTTGTTGGGTAATATTTAGCATTATTGACATAAACTATGAAGCAAAGCCAAAATGGTCAGGTGAGGCTGGAGGCATTTGTTGATTTGGCACGAATGACCCTGGTAACAGTTAATGGAGTTTGGCGTGGGTAAGTGAGCAGCAGCTCATTAATATGCAATGAGCAGCAGAAACAGCACACTTTGAAAGGGACTGAAAAAGAGTGTAATAGAGGTAGGTAAGAATCTTTTCCTACAAGCTATTTCCAGCAAACAACTTCAGAAACATGTTTTCTGGAACTCATAGACCTATTTTAACTTGTTGAAAAATAGTCATAATATGGGCACTTTAAAGCCCTGTTTTCAGATAGTTTATGATTAAATAGAAAGTTTAAAGGAACCATATGTAAGATTGTGGCCAAAACAGGTACTGCAATCACTTTCAAATTACTGTAGAGCGGTGTATCCCCTCCCCCTCCCCCCTGACTCGAGGTTGCCAACCCACATGCCGAAACACTACTGACTTCATGATTAGTAGATAGGTGGAGAGTGGCGCATCAGGCCAAAACACAACATGACATGACAAAACACAACATCAACATCAGTTGAGGGCTGCAACTTTTTAAATGACAATATCCTGGCCGGTCTACTATTGTCAGTGATATAAGTATTTGAAATGAACATGATTTCTTAATGTCTAGTGACATATCAGGGCCATTTTATGATTAATTAAAATACATTTCTTACATACAGTTCCTTTAAGATTGAAATTTGGACACATGCTGCTGTCCTGAGAATTTTCGGTTTCTGTGGTAGCGCCCCCCCTCCTCCAGAACGCTGCATAGGTGCACTGGAACAATCCTTCCTAAAACGCATTAAACTTTCGTTTACAAAGACGTGAAACTCACCGAGCGGTCAGGGGTGTTCACTGATATGCTCACACAAAAATCGCTGCAAAAGATTCTTTCCAACAGGTTTTATCGTAGTTTTTGTCCAACTCCATTGACTTGTATTGGATGTGCTGTGAGGTACGGTATAGACCTCTCCAGAATATATCCCGCCTCCTAACTTCCGTATCCATCCAACTTCCGGGCGTGGATTGTCTATGGGAAATAACATGGCGTTTTGAAAGATCGTACCTGTCAAACTCTGTAGGTGACAAAGTAGAAAAAGCTGCTGGGCAGATTGGCCTACACACTTCTGCCATCTAGTTTCCTCTGGATTCTGGAGAGGTCAATTACTCCGCTGCCGGAAACGGATATGGGGTTGTTTGTATTCTTTCTGTAGTCTTATGCAGTCGCGGTATCGTAGGCTACTACGCTATCCAAATTATTGTCACGTCCAACCATGGCTAATGCTAAAATGTCTTGGAACTTGCACGATGTGAATGATAGCCTACGTGAATCATTACGTTTTCATCATGAAAGTTCCACAGCCAAAAAAATAGTAAACGTACAAAATCATGTAGCCAAATTATTCATGTAGGCTAGGGTTAGTGTTAGGCTTATGATGTGAACATGACAGGTTATGGACATAACAAATAAGTTCTTACCCCAAGTTCTTCCAACTCTGTCGTCCCAGGAGGTAATGTGGGAACCGCTGCATTTCTCAGGCGAAAGAGTTTTTTGGGCGATTTTTTTCGACCTCCAGCGAAGTTCAGTAAAATGCAGACCGCAGAGACACGGTGATCAACGGGTGTGCTCACATCCAACCCCAGAAATTCCAGCCACAACTTTAGCCTTTCTGGATCGTTGAAAGGAAGTCTGTGACAACTTTTTTTGCTACGAATTTTCCCGCAATTCGGAACTGCACAAAATCGCCTCATTTTTAGCTGTCTGTTGCAAAATACTTCAAGACAGCGATCTTCTGCTTTTTCTAGGGATGGGAAGTCTGACACCGAGGCACCGAAGCTCGTATCACTTCCGCGAAGCAATCTGCTTCGGCACAATGTATCGGAGCGCGTATCAAAGTTGTAAGGTCACGTGACTGATGACGTACGAAGCTTCGGACGTCACTGAAAAGTTTAAATGGGACATTTGACACAGGGGCACCGGTGCTTGTATCAAACCCCTAAAGCGTTACGGGTTCGATAAACCTTTAAAGTCCCCAACACATATGTTTTGTTGCACAAGCACCCTTCTAAAATTGTAGCCCTACACAAGCACTTCACAATCCCCACTGTACACAATGCCCCATGTTTTCACAATGCCCTTTATATGTTTTCTGTTATCTGACACTGCTGTGGTCATCTGCAGCAATTAACCTACGTTATTTTGCCATTAGTTTTTGCAAAACATCAAATTAAGTCTTAAACACAACCACTATAGAGAAGCATGCAATATCAAATAATGCTAACTCATGGCAATTATGAACATTGCGGGATTTGAACCGCAGTCGCGCGCGCGGTATACAAACACGCTACCACCCTCCCAAGGCCATTTTAAGGTTTTCACGGAAACATAGCATTATTTAAAACCAAGCACATTACATTTTCAATTCGAATTATTAGAAGCATATCAAAACTATAATGTTTATTCCAATGACTGTAGGCCTAACAGTTTTTACTCACAAGGGAACAGAACATGTTGTCTCTCCCCTTTTTTTACCAGTGTCAGAGAAGGGCCATTTGGTCGGCATGTGGCTTCGTCTGTGATTGTTTAATCGCTAATGAGAGCCGCCGTTATGTCTGCTAACCACCAGATGTCACTGTTTTGTATTCGATGCTTTGACACTTCGAAACACTTACGATACAATCAGGAAGAACCTTCCAAAGCCTCATGGGGCTTCATTCGCCCAACCCTAGCTTTTTCTGTGTATTCAATGAAATGCCAGTGGTTTGCTTGTAATTGGCAAGACGGTGTAAGGTGCATTATCGCCACCAACTGGGCTGGAGTGTCTATTATTCAAGCTCTCAACGGAAGAATGTACGGGTGTGAGGCATTTGGAAAAATAGCCTGTTGGAAACGGTTGGAAAGCGTCTTTTGCAGCGATTTTTGTGTGAGAATATCAGCGAACACCCCTGACCACTCGGTGAGTTTCACGTCTTTGTAAACGAAAGTTTAATGCGTTTTAGGAAGGATTGTTCCAGTGCACCTATGCAGCGTTCTGGAGGAGGGGGGGCGCTACCACAGAAACCGTAAATTCTCAGGACAGCAGCATGTGTCCAAATTTCAATCTTAAACGTTCTATTTAATCATAAACTATCTGAAAACAGGGCTTTAAGTGTAAAATACCGAACCTGTCCTTTAACATGTGCGATAGGCCTAATTCAAAATCCCTATGTTATTTTCCCATAGGAAAAATTGCCAGATACCAGGGGCCGTATTCACAAAGCCTTTTATGTTACCACTAGGAGTACTCCTAAATCGCACTAAAAGATTTTAGCTAGGAGTTTTCTCTTAAAAGTTATTCACAAAGCCTTTCAGACCTACTCTTAGTAAGGAAAAATGACAACTCCTAAACTAAGAGTGAGTCTTCGTTGCTATGGATGACGTCATTACTCATGCACGAGCTTGACTGAAGTGACCACCTTGATTGGCTGATGATTGTAACGCGGGAATGATTCCAAACACCTCCCTTACGATGATGAGTGACAGGTGACAGGTCTGAGAATGCGTGTGCTACACAAGTAGTGCGAAGGACGGAAGATGATGAATAACTGAATAAAAAGGCCTAGCCTAAATGAATAAAGAGTAAGGCAAAACATATAGCCTAGTAGCCTAATGAAACATAGGCCTACGGATTGATGCAGTAGGCTATCTTTGCAACATTATTAAATTGATGTCACCATATGCCTACGTTTGCAAAGAGAACATTTTAATTTGATTCACAATGAAACGTTACATTTAATTTACATGTTGACAATGAGTAGTTTTGGTTGTTGTTGGTGGCGTTATAGCATCCCTTTTATGCCTACAATGCAAAATTGTTCCCTCGAAGCTCCTGTTGCCGCATACCCATTTCAGAACATCGCAACGTGAAATGCCACAAAAAGCTGTTTGTGAATAGGTCTTAGTGAGTTAGGAGTCCTCTCGACTTCTTTTAAGCTGTCCCAGACTTAGGTGCTACTTTTAGGTCTAAAATGCTTCGTGAATTACTTTTAGTGAAAAAAATTAGGAGTCCTAAAGTTAGGAGTGACACGCCCATTATTTTTAGGAGTTGCTCCTAAATTCGCCACTTAGGAGCTACTTTTAGCCTTAAAATACTTTGTGAATACGGCCCCAGATGTCAAAGATGGCAGCTTTTATGTAGGCAAACTTCAGAGGTCTGTGGTGCATTTGCCCATGTTTAGGGTGGAAAATGAAAAAGAAAGATTTACTTAAGTCAAATTGGTGTTTTCAAAAAGAAGGGATCATGGAGAATAAAGAAAAAAATATAAAATAACCTTTGTATATTCCCACAAGGTGTTAGGGTGCTCTGAAAAGGAAATTATTTTTCAGAGTTGTGGAAGCTTTAGCGTTAAGTTCTGTCAGGAAGACTCAATGCCTGCGTCATTCATTCATTAGGCTACTTCCGACCAATCATCTGCCTGTTGCTTTCAGGTGCCGATTTTCGATGTTCCGTATCCATGCACGGGTAGCTAGTCATTCACTTCGCCACAACTTTAACATGTGATAGTGATACAGTCACAGACCAGTAGCTTAGCCTACCTTACTGTAGCGGGTAGGACGTAGGCAGTGGGATTTGGGCCTCGATTGGATGCCTTGATTGAATCAGGTGGTGGCCGCTTGGCGCTACACCTTTAAATCCAGCAAACTGCCGGTGCCTCATTAGTGTGTCTCGCCACCCAGACTCTTGGTTCCTTGGACTCTTGGTTGGTCATAATGTGAGTTCTCATGCTTAAATGTATTTTAGCCATGGTTGCCATGGATCTGGTCTGACTCGGACTATTGCATTGTTTTGTAGCTTGGCCTGGTGTTTATGCGGTTAGTGCCGTGGTTGCGTCCAGCTCCTTGTCTCCACAAGCCCTCGCCGGCTACAAATTGTGTCTGCGTGTTTCAATGAAAATGTAAGTTCTCTGCTTTTACATATGAGCAACGTTCAGCCTTTTATCCTTAGGCACTGAGTAATGAATTCACATTAATTTGCGTATATTACAGTCACCTGTTTAGAGTGTGACCGCTAACTTGCTGAGTGCTGTTTGTTGTGCTGAGAGTGTAAGTTCACTGGCTTCCTTTCTCCCTCACGTGTGTACATCTGTCACAGAAAGCTTGTTCATATGTATGTAGCAGTGTTGACTCGCCACGTCTGTATTATAGTTTGGCCTGGGTATGTATGTATACCAGATGGCTTAAAGTGATCGCTACGGAATTACAACTTAACAAGCTCCTGACTAGACGCCGCGGCCTGCGTTCATACAGGTTGGTACTGGTTGGTAGGCTACTTTAGCATCTTGCCCTGTTCCGACTGCTTATACCCAATTGAGGACCTTTGCGGCTTAAGCCCACTGATGCATAGGCTGCAAATTAGACACAGCTTTGATTTGACCTATAAAATAACTTGTAACCATGTTTTCTTTGCAGGAGGACCGTCGTACGCCACCTTGGCCACTGTTTTTCCTGTGCCCTGTTTTAGTATTCAGTTGTGTGTGTGTGTGTGTGTGTGTGAGAGCGAGCGTGTGTGTGGGAGGGAGGCCCACCGTGCTGCCCATCAGTCTCTTGTATGTGTTGCTGTATGTTTCATGTTTGTCTGTTGTATGTTGTATGTATTCTAGGCCATTGGGTTAGTGCAATATTCGGGGGGGGGGGGGGGATAACAATCTTGTGTGGTCACTGGATTGCTGTGTATAGTAAATGAATTGCTGTGTGTGTGACCTGTGACGTGCCCTATATATATTCTGTGTTTGCTGATTGAAACTTGCTGAATCTTTGAGTGTTACTTATCCAAACACCTTAATTTTGCACATTGTTGTCCCTGTGAGTTTACTACCCAGAGGCCTAGTGTCTGTTCTAATGTATGCATCTTGAATAATAAAATAAACTGTTTTGTTACTTTTATAATACTCCAGTCCCTCTCTCCATTTTATTTCCCTTTATTGGGATAGCCTGCTTGTAACATCTAAAACTCAGATTGTTGGTTACAAACTAACTGGTTTGAAGGCCCCCCTAGGGGTCACATTTGGCGTAGTCGGGGCAGGATTGATTGGGACTGGTGTATATTTTTTTTCTTTTTTCTTCCAATGTTTTGTCTGTGTGTGTATTGAGTGCAGGTAGAGTACAGGAAAGACAGTGGTTGAGAGCCTCGACAACAGTTCTGCAAGGACAAGTGGGTTTGTGTGTATATATATATCTCAGGAGCTGGAGGAACGGGCCGGGCAGCTAATGGAGCAGATTAAACAGTTGCAGGCTGACAATGAAAGGCTACGACAGGGCAATGTAGCATCTGCTGTGGATGTAGAACAGGGAGAGCAGAGTCAACCAGAGCTAAATCGCCAAGAGCCAAATCCTCAGGAGCCAGGGTCTTCTGGACTAAGGTGTATGTTCCTAGAGAACGCAAATATCCCAGGTTCTCTGGTGGTTCAGAGTCTCCTCCAGTGGAGGAATGGATTGAGGAAGTCCGTCGATGTTTACAGGTTAGGCATATGTCCAAAGGTGAACAGGCGCATTTTGTGTATGACCTTCTGGATGGGGAGGCAAAGCTAGAAATTAAACTCCGTCCAGCTGCAGCTAGAGCCGAGCCTGGAAATATTTTTTGTATACTGACTGAGACTTTTGGCTGTAGTCAGTCTTATATTGATGCTCAACAAAAATCTTCCAATGTCATCAACGGGAGGGAGAAACGTTGCGTGAATTTTCACACTCATTAATGTCACTTATGGAAGTCATACAACGTAAAAATACAACGGCAATTGCTAATCCGGACTGTGTTCTCCGTGATCAATTTTCAGAAAACGCTACAGACAAAATGCTGCGGAGAGAGTTAAAACAGTACATCCGCCTTAATCCTAACTCCTCCTTTTTGGACTTGCGTCGTGAGGCATTTCGCTGGGCCGATGATGGCGAGGGGCCGCGCCCTGTCCGTGCAAGGGCTTTTTCATGTGACGCTAGCTCAGGAGTGGCAGGAGCACGGCAGGCAGAAGCCCAGGCCGTTGTAGCACAACCAACCAATGAATTGACCGAACTCAAAAACTGTTTACGTAGGCAGCAGGCCCAATTAGATACTATTCTTAAACATCTGTCTCCTGGCTCAGGGCCATCCAATCTACCAAATAGACAGATTAATCATCAGAGGCGGTTTCGGTTTGATGTGGATGGCCGACCTATTTGTCTGCGTTGCGAACAGGTAGGCCACATGGCTAGGGATTGCCAGGTTAGCTCACGGCAGACACAGCGTGTGGGGGTTGGGTCCAGGCCACCCACTGGGAATGGGAGGGATGACTCTTCTAGCAAGCAGCAGGGAAACTAACACCCTCTAGTGCAAGGAGCCAAGCACTAGAAGGGGGTTTGATGGGCTCAGATTCGTTTACATCTTTTTTGTCCTGTCCTTCTGCATTGGTGGGCGAGTGTCCAGTGGCGGATGTTCGGATGGGTGGTGTAACTGTTACTTGCCTTATAGATACCGGTTCTATGGTATCTACCATCACTGAGTCCTTCTTCAATAAGCACTTCTGAGTCTTGGGGTGTGACCAGCTACGCTCCTGTGGTTGGTTACAGTTAAAAGCGGCCAACGGTCTAGATATCCCATATCGCGGTTACTTAGAATTGGATGTAGAAGTCTTGGGAAAAGGCGTCTTGGTGGTCCAGGATCCACCTGAGTCTGGACTCAAAATAAAGAAAAACTCTGTCCCAGGATTGATCGGGATGAATGTCCTCCGTTGCTGCCTGCAAGAGTTCTTTTGCCAAGATGGTGCAAGTTTGTTTACCTCTTCTGGGCCAACAGTCCCAGCCGTTTGGGAACATGCCTTATTAGCGTGCCAACGCCTTGAGGACTTTTCGACCTCTGGTGTTTTAGGCAGGGTTTTGACTGCCCCTGGGTCCTCCACCTGTGTTCCAGCCGGATCTTTAAAGTTCGTGCCAGCCACCTGTAGGCAGGGGCTTGGTCCATTGATTTTCCTCTTTACTGTTAGAACAAGCAGGGGCAGAGTGGCAGTTGCCACCAGACTTACTTATCCCAACCTCATTGCTCCCCGTAGGAAATGGTACAGTACAAGTGCCAGTTGTTAACGTGGGCCATGTAGATCGGTGGATTAAACCACGCACCCTGTTGGGGGAAATGCACTTGATCACTGCATGTTCTGCTAGCAAGTCCATCTGCTTTCAGGAAGAAAATGACACCCAAGGCCCTGTTGCATTCATTCGGTCAGTGGAGGCTACTACAACCCCTTCATTGGGATTTGCTGACCTTTCCTGGCCTAATCTAACTGAGTCTGAGCAATGGGAAGCCAAGGCTTTACTTCAGAAGTATAGTGATACCTTTAGCTGTAGTGAGGCACTCTTAGGCTGCACTGACTTGATCGAGCACGAGATTCCTTTGATTGACAACACTCCAGTACGGCAGCGCTATAGACGACTTCCACCATCCCAATATGATGTAGTGAAGGCACATATCCAGGAGCTGCTAGATCAGGGAGTGGTAAAACCGAGCTGCAGTCCCTATTCTTCACCCATCGTAGTTGTTGAAAAAAAAGATGGGTCTATTCGTCTTTGTGTCGATTACAGACAACTAAATGCAAAGACGAGGAAAGACGCCTTCCCATTACCAAGAATCGAAGAGTCTTTGGATGCCCTCACAGGTGCGTCACTTTTCTCCACTCTCGACCTTGCGAGCGGCTATAACCAGGTGGCAGTTGCTGAGAAGGATCGGGCTAAAACCACTTTTTTGCACGCCATTTGGCCTGTTTGAGTTCCAGAGAATGCCATATGGGTTGTGCAACGCACCCGGGACTTTTCAGCGACTGATGGAAAGAATATTTGGGGACCAACGTTTTCATTCCCTCCTCCTGTATTTAGATGATGTGGTCATTTTTTCATCCACGTTCAAACAACATCTGGAACGTTTGGAGGTGGTATTTAGTCGTCTACGCGAGTACAATCTCAAGCTCAAACTAAAGAGGTGTCATTTTTTTCAGCCTGAAGTAAAATTCTTGGGCCACGTTGTTTCGGCCTCTGGGGTCTCCACAGACCCTGACAAGATCAGCGCATTTAGGGATTGGATCTACAGTTGCAGAGCTGCGGTCATTTCTTGGGTTCGCGTCGTATTATCGGCGTTTTGTACAGGAGTTTGCGCGCTATGCGGCCCCTCTACATAAATTGGTGGCAAAGTTGCAGCCACACCCTAAAAGGAATAGGACTGGCCGTAATGGCACTTTGCGGGACCATTGGGACTGGGGCTGCGACCAAGCATTCAACACTTTGAGGGACAAACTGATTAGCGCACCAGTGTTGGGTTACGCTGATTTTAGCAAACCATTTGTCCTCGAGGTAGATGCTAGCGGACTAGGGCTTGGCGCAGTTTTATCTCAAGAGCAGGACGGAGGGCCTCGGCGTCCAGTCGCTTATGCAAGCAGGGGCTTGCGCCCAACCGAGCGAAATATGGATAACTACTCAGCCATGAAACTTGAACTGTTGGCACTCAAGTGGGCAGTAACAGACAAGTTTCGGGATTATCTGCTGGGTACCAAATTTACTGTTCTGACTGATAACGGACAGCTAAGTTAGGAGCCGTAGAGCAACGTCGGGCTGCGCAACTAGCTCTTTTTGATTTCACCATAGAGTACCGCCCTGGTGCATGTAACAAGAATGCGGATGAGCTATCCCGCTTGCCCGCACCACCAGTCCCAGTCTCTATGGATGGGGTGGCCTCGGGGATCTCTGTGCCAGCTGAAATTAAGAGTGTGGTCATGTCCCCTTCTGTTGAAATACAGGCCATAGATGCATGCCCTACAAGAACTAGGGCAAATCTCCAACTCTTGCAGGCTGAGGACCCTGTTTTGATGGCCTTTCTGGTATATTGGAAGAGGGGCAGTCCTCCTACAGCCCCAGAAAGGTCCAATGAGTCCCCAGCTGTTGTAATCGCACATTGCATGACTTGCTTCGTATACTATCCCCTGACAAGAAGAGACGGTGGCCTTACCATCTGCCACAGGTTCTGTTTGCTTATAACACCACAGCCCATCAGTCTACGGGGTTTTCTCCGTATGAACTGATGTTTGGGCCCACTCTTCCACTTGATTCATTGTTGGGCACAATCGACATTCCATCAGCTTCTACTACTGCCGAGTGGGTTCAAGAACACCAGGAACATCTCTCTGCCATTTATAGTCAGGCCCGAGCTCATTTGCAGGCAGCTGCTCAACAACGAGCAAAGAATCATTTGGTTCCTTTGCCACTCCTGCCCCCTGGCACACTAGTGTATCGTCGCAGCCACCCGCATGGACGGCACAAGATTAGTGATCATTGGCAAAATGTGGTGTATGAGGTTGTGAGGTGCCTTGATGAGGTTGGTACACTTTATACAATTAGGCCAAGGGATCAGTCAGGTCCCGAGAAGAATATCAACCGGAAAGAACTGCGCCCCCTCCCATCTGACCCAGGTACGCCCCATCTTGTACCTGGGGGTGAAATGCTTAATGTAAGCATGCCAGACCCTATAGTGGATGATGTTGATGGCAGTATAGATGAAGGTGATGACTTAGGAGTATTGGTGGCAATTGATGCACCTCCCGTAAGTGGATCAACATCTTCCACTGAGTTTAGAGTGCCGCAGCCTCCAGCTCTTGAACAGCAGCGGCAGCCCACACCTCCACATCTAATACATGACTCCTTAGGTGCTGAAGGGGAAGTATCAACATCTGGCAATACCCTGGTTCCAAGGAGGACTGCTAGAACAAATGCAGGCCATCACCCCAACCCCCATAACCTTCCATGCACAACTGTTGGAAGACCCCCTGTGGCCGCGGCAGAAAGTGCTCTAACCATTTCTTCCCATAGTGCTGTTTTCAGGCCTTGGGTTTGACCCTTGCCCTGTCACCGGGACGGTGATATTTAAGGGGGGGGGGGGGGTGAATGTAGCGGGTAGGACGTAGGCAGTGGGATTTGGGCCTCGATTGGATGCCTTGATTGAATCAGGTGGTGGCCGCTTGGCGCTACACCTTTAAATCCAGCAAACTGCCGGTGCCTCATTAGTGTGTCTCGCCACCCAGACTCTTGGTTCCTTGGACTCTTGGTTGGTCATAATGTGAGTTCTCATGCTTAACCCTTAGAACCCGATTGACGCAAAGTGCGTCAAAAAACACACCCTTTCTTCTCTGTTACATTGCTCCGGAACGGTTCATCGCAGCGAGATGAAACCTTTATTGAACGACAGAGCAGAAGTGGGGCTTTCCAACGAGCCTACACACTTGTCTGTACGATCAAGTATGAAAATTAAAAAAAATCATGAAATTAAATCAAATTGCATCATATTTACAGTCTATACTTCTCTGCATTCACCTGCACACACATTACTCTAGTTTGAATTACTCGCGAACCCGTGATCGCATCGATATGGCAAGCATATCAGATGAAAGAGGGGGCACAGGGCTATCCATTGGTACCATGTTTATCGATCCTTCTGGCTTATAAAATCAGACAAAGTGACTGCAAAATAATGTCATGTACACAAACCAACGCTGCACACTCATTACTCTCGTTTGAATTACTCGCGGACCCGTGATCGCATAGATATGCCACGCATGTCAGATGAAAGAGGAGACTCAGAGCTATCATTTGATACCAAGTACATCCTTCTGGGTTATAAAACAGATGAAGTGACAGCAAAATAATAACTTCATATAGCTGGACTTACCCCACGTTTTTGTCTGTTCTTGTGGCAAAGCATGTTTATAATCCAATGCTATCATGTGTTTCTCTATGGCAAAGCATGTTCATATTCCGGTTTTGAGATCCTAGCAAATTCCTGCATGGCATTTGTTCATGGCAATGCAGTAAAGAGTTGAGAATTATTATGACTGCATACACACAGGCACGCAGGCTAACACGCAACCTCGGGTCAAGTCAGGTCAGATCAGTTCGTGTCACAGATATGGAGCGCAGAAAGGTCATTTTTCATCACTAAATAAAAAATGGCATTTTATTTCCGTAAATCACACAGCAAATATTTCTGTAAATTGCTCAGCCCCAGAGTATCCCTCCAACATGGCAATTATATTGCCCGATTCAGGACAGTCTGCCCTACACACACATGAAATGCATGTAGAGCTGTGAGCTTGCAATGGTGAGATACATGTCGAAATATAAGAATTTTTATAATACACTTTTTATATTTTAATTCTTTAAAAATCAAAATAAAATCAATGCTAGTATTAATACATGAAATGATGGCAGATCTGAATAGCCTAAACTCTCCTGAAAAAAACAATATATAATATATGTGTGTGGCACTTACAATGACCAGAATAAATCCTTATGAATAAAGGTAGTGAAAATGCCCTAAAAACAGCTTAGGGTTCTAAGGGTTAAATGTATTTTAGCCATGGTTGCCATGGATCTGGTCTGACTCGGACTATTGCATTGTTTTGTAGCTTGGCCTGGTGTTTATGCGGTTAGTGCCGTGGCTACAAATTGTGTCTGCGTGTTTCAATGAAAATGTAAGTTCTCTGCTTTTACATATGAGCAACGTTCAGCCTTTTATCTTTAGGCACTGACTAATGAATTCACATTAATTTGCGTTCTGTTTATATTAGTCACCTGTTTAGAGTGTGACCGCTAACTTGCTGAGAGTGTAAGTTCACTGGCTTCCTTTCTCCCTCACGTGTGTACATCTGTCACAGAAAGCTTGTTCATATGTATGTAGCAGTGTTGACTCGCCACGTCTGTATTATAGTTTGGCCTGGGTATGTATGTATACCAGACGGCTTAAAGTGATCGCTACGGAATTACAACTTAACAAGCTCCTGACTAGACGCCGCGGCCTGCGTTCATACAGGTTGGTACTGGTTGGTAGGCTACTTTAGCATCTTGCCCTGTTCCGACTGCTTATACCCAATTGAGGACCTTTGCGGCTTAAGCCCACTGATGCATAGGCTGCAAATTAGACACAGCTTTGATTTGACCTATATAATTACTTGTAGCCATGTTTTCTTTGCAGGAGGACCGTCGTACGCCACCTTGGCCACTGTTTTTCCTGTGCCCTGTTTTAGTATTCAGTTGTGTGTGCGTGTGTGTGTGTGAGAGCGAGCGTGTGTGTGGGAGGGAGGCCCACCGTGCTGCCCATCAGTCTCTTGTATGTGTTGCTGTATGTTTCATGTTTGTCTGTTGTATGTTGTATGTATTCTAGGCCATTGGGTTAGTGCAATATTCGGGGGGGGGGGGGGGGGGGGGGTAACAATCTTGTGTGGTCACTGGATTGCTGTGTATAGTAAATGAATTGCTGTGTATAGTAAATGAATTGCTGTGTGTGTGACCTGTGACGTGCCCTATATGTATTCTGTGTTTGCTGATTGAAACTTGCTGAATCTTTGAGTGTTACTTATCCAAACTCCTTAATTTTGCACATTGTTGTCTCTGTGAGTTTACTACCCAGAGGCCTAGTGTCTGTTCTAATGTATGCATCTACGTGAATAATAAAATAAACTGTTTTGTTACTTTTATAATACTCCAGTCCCTCTCTCCATTTATTTCCCTTTATTGGGATAGCCTGCTTGTAACATCTAAAACTCAGATTGTTGGTTACAAACTGTAACTGGTTTGAAGGCCCCCCTAGGGGTCACATTACGTTCGCTTCAACTGAGTTGGACGCATCTCACCTCGGGGGTTTCCATTAATAGTAGCTCGTAAATGTCGGAGAGTAAGGTAGGCCAAATTGTTGCCACTGTTCGGGTTGTCCGCCCGGTCTTATCAACGGAAAGAGACAAGTTCCGCGGCTTGAAGGTTTGTCTTTCATCCTAGTCTCGTGTTGAATCATAGTTGCTTAATGAGGTTAACGTCGTATCGCCAACAACGCAAATATGGTTGCTAAACTTTCTGACGAAAACCGTCAGGCTACGCTGTTGACATACATGTACGGAACCTCTAAAAAACTCAGTTACTCCGGTCGACACTCGCGATGGTTTCCTTGCCAAAGTTGCCATGATACAGCTTTGTTAGGTCTACATCCTAGGCAAATTGTCTCGCTGGTCAGGCTGTTGTGTATGGAAGGCTAACAGGGACAAAAGTAGCCTACTCTTCCTTCTTGGCTGCAGTGTTAGTCGCAGAGATATGCTGTTGGTATTGTCTGCAGGGCGGTAGGCTAGGCTACTAATGCCATTAACCCATAATATTTCCGACGCACATGAAGGACATATTAATCTTATTTTCATTATGTCATGTCTGGCTGATCATTATTGTCTATACTGTCATTGGTTATGTGTCTACATAACATGTAGGCCCATACATTGTGTTCGTTGATTTAACTAATGGCAACGTATCATGGCTGTTTATTTGCCTGCGTGCTAGGTCCTTTTGAAAATGCTATTTCTTCTCTCTAACCACTCCATTCCTCCTTGCCGGTCTTCAGGCTGTAGGGACTAGAACAAGATCTTTCCTCAAACTCTTCTCTGCCAAAAGAGCAACACCTCTAGCAGGCACAAACTCTCCTTCAGGCCAATACTGCACTCACACTTTTTCCAAGCACAATGCTTGTTGTCATTCGTAATCTCCCATTACGTCACGGCAGCCGCAAGCACAGGGATGGCATTCCTTCCCATTTCTTCATTACTTAACATCTTAATAATCTTTCAATTTCAGGAGCAGTTCCTCTTCATTTAATGTAAATGCCTCTGTCTCTTTAATTTAAGGGTATGCATCTGTCGGCAGTGGAGTACTGTCCCTTACCGTAACTATCTACTTCATGCAGGGATGCGGGGCTGGTTCACGTAGGCCTATAGCCAAAACGTTCATCGAGGGACCGCGCTTTGGTTCATATTTAATCTTACTTCATCCAGGTCATGTGGTGTCAACTTATTTATCTCCTCATCTAAGCTATACGCTAACCCTTTATGTCTTTATCCCACCATAGGAGCAGCAGAATAGTTAACTTGCATCGTTAAATCATTAGATTTTGCAATTCACTATCAAATATCCATATGTCCTCGAATCTCAATCACATAATTCTCAATCGTCATATAATCAAATCAATCAATTCTCAATCAGCAATAATTAGGCTACATCACCAATTCACTCTAACTATTTACTTTACAAGGTCTGTGATGCTGGTTCACATATTCTAAACACCCACTTACTCTTGGCTCTGGAGCAGTGCTTTGTTTCAGGATTACTCTTCCATCTCTTGTCTTTATTTTAGTTATATGCTAAACCATCCTCAGCGACCATTCATAAGTGCTAGTGTACTCCAGCTATGTATCTGTTGACTGTACTTTGTCTTGTCCTGTTGTGTCCTTAGGTCTGCTGCTGGTTAGTTAACCCTGGCTCTCTTTTCACTCCCTATCAATTCACTCCTTGAAGCTGTGTTCCTCATGGCTTTCTATGGGTTCATGCGCTCTGGGGAATTTTGCTCTGACAGCCAGGTTTTTAACCCTTCTCAAGATCTGGCTTGCTCAGCCATCCTCTTCTCCTCCCACTTATAGTGTATTTCTGAAACATTCTAAAATGGACACCTCAGGTTCTGGTGTCATTATCAGAGTTTCTAAAGTAAATAACTCTTCTGTCCCTATACTTCTATGATCAACTATCTTACTTCGCCCACACACTTCTCCTAATGCACCTCTTTCTTCTACCCACTGGGTTATCTATGTCTAAACAATGGTTCAGAATCCACTTGTCTACAGTGGTTGGTAGTGGCCATTCCTTTCGCATAGGTGCTGCAACGTCAGCAGCTGCTCTAGGATTACCTGCATCCTCAATCAAGTTGCTCGGAAGATGGTCTTCCATCGGCTTACGAGTGCTATATAAGACCTCAGGATCAAACCCTTCTAGATGTGCAAATAGCTCTCGGAAGTGTCAATTAAGGTAAGCTACCTTGCAAAGGTCTGGTGGTGGTTATTCAGCTCAGCTAAAGCATTATTTTAATTATGATGGACCCGTGCATAGTGACTGTTCTCCAGTCACTACGCACAGCCGGCACCTTAGGCACAGAATAAAGTGTTAATACATTCTAGACACTTCGCACCGCCGCCCTTGGTCTAGCTTCTGCAAGCAAAACCTCGAGTAAACTCACAACAGTTAATGTCTTTTATATCCTACCATCACAACACTTCACTCATCATATACGCAACTCGACTCGGCAGTCGACTCGAATCGCAATCATCGAAGCTCGATCGTTATCGAACCGAACGATCATTAAGCACTTTTCCATGGGGATTTGCACCACATTGCATTACATTCTTGCCGTGCAAGAACCGAGCTTACGCAAGCTCCTCGACTTCGCTGCAACCGCTGCATAAACCAATGCTGGTCATTTTCTTCTTTTCACCAGAGAGTGCTCAAACTTTCTATCTGTTTCTCTATACCTTTTCTCTCTGAACTTATTACCCATGGACAATGTCTATTTCATGTGTTCCTGTCTTGTTTAGCTAACGTTACCTATGCTGCTCATCTTATTTTGGGGGGCCTTTCCAAGAGCAAGGTGCAAAAGCATGGCCTCACTCTTTTCATCTTGCCCTTGGATCTGCTTTAGCTCCATTCCGTTGCAGGATGCGGCTTGCTCACGGAAACAGTCATCACATTTAGGGGTCGTAATTAAATCGGATATAATCTGTCATGGACACTACACCGTGCTGTTATTTTGGGTAAGTCAACATAATTAATTAATTAATTTACATTTCTATCCTAATAGTAGGCCTATACGTTCTGCTATTTAGCTTTCTTTAACATGGCTTTACCTCTGCCGGATGGACAGTAGTATCTGTTAATTTCATCTGCTGTACATCTTGTGCTTGCAGGTTCTGTTCACCATTGAACCGTAACAAATGGAGTTCACAAACTGTAATATTTTGAATCAACTTGCTTATCAATTAAGAGATAGCTACTCCATTTGCTTGTCACAAGGCTCACAAAAATCTATGGACTGTACGGTTACTGAGTTCTTAATTACTAAAGACTCACTCAGCAGTAATGAGCATTTTTGTAATCAATGTACTTCCTCTTGCAAATGTCTGGTGGTGGTTATCTAAATGTAATCATATTACTCATCTCTTCGTTTCTGGTGCCCGTACTGGCTTGGTCGCATTTGTGCAGGTCATAATCTTCTTTAACTGCAAGCGCTATTTCTTCTGCACTAACCTGAGCTTCTGCAACTGCGAGCTCATTGTCCCCCGAGCATTTGCAACTGCAAGCTCTATCCCGCTGCACTAACCCCGAGCATCTGCAACTGCGAGCTCTATTCTGCTGCGATGACCCTGAGCATCTGCAACTGCAGGCTCTATCCCCTGCACTGACCCTGAGCATCTGCAACTGCAGGCTCTATCCCCTGCACTGACCCTGAGCATCTGTAATTGCAAGCTCATCACCCTGCATGTTGTTAGTTAACCCTTAATCTAAGCTTCTGCAAGCACTAGTCACTCAAGCAGTCTTGTTCAATGGGTTGAACATCTGCAAGCTCAATTCCCTTCCATAACTTTAAATCAATCATAGATTTTGAGTCACAGGTGGTTGAATCATAATCATCATTCTCATCAAATCATCAGTTTATTTTATTAATAGTATACAAGGATTAAAGTTCTCCGTCGTGCGACGGATTTCCGTCAATTTGATTCTAGAAATGCCATATTTGAGATCGATGCAGATCCGATGAGAAAAAAAATAGGAGGGGGGGGGGGGGCGGTCCGATGAATTAATGTGTGTGATGTTTAAAGACCTAATAGTGTTCTTGAGAACTTTCTGTGTCTCAATCAGTGACCGCTAAAGAAGATACGTCAGCCATGAGTTTCGCTTTGTTTATTTCTAGGACCGAGATGAAGTTAGTTTGATATTTGATATTCGGATATTCGACAGATTTTCAAAAAAAAATGTATGCGGCCAGTTTCACCCCGTGTTTGCAGACAATGTACAAACAGATGACCTGTCTACTTGCTCCCAGCCGACCTTAGGGACAGTCTAAAAAGTACCTTCTGAATTACCTTCATAGTCTTTTTTGTCAATAGCTTTGACATCATGTGACCTAGTGACTCCAAACCAATGCAGAATATTTATCCTATATGGGACTCATCAGACACACCCCTTTTTTGATAGTCTGTATGCACACTGTATTTTATATGAATATTTAGTAAAAAAATACATTATATCCTATATGAATGGTCCTCTTTTTTCAATACCTCCCAAGTCATGTGAACTAGTGACTCCAAACCAATGCAGAATAGTTATCCTATATGGGACTCATCGGGCACATCTCTTTTTATGGTCACTGTATGCACACTGTATTTTACATTAATATTTTAAAGGAAATACTTTATTTCATATAAGAAACAGTCTCCTTTTTTTCAATACCTCCCAGGTCATGTGACCTAGTGACTCCAAACCAATGCAGAATTGTTATCCTATATGGGACTCATCGGGCACACCTCTTTTTATGATCACTGTATGCACACTGTATTTTATATGAATATTTTGTAAAAAAAAATACATTATTTACCATAAGAAACGGTCTCCTTTTTTTCAATACCTCCCAAGCCATGCGACCTAGTGACTCCAAACCAATGCAGAATAGTTATCCTATATGGGACTCATCGGGCACACCTCTTTTTATGGTCACTGTATGTACACTGTATTTTTTATGAATATTTTAAAGAAAATACATTATTTCATATAAGAAACAGTCTCCTTTTTTTCAATACCTCCCAGGTCATGTGACCTAGTGACTCCAAACCAATGCAGAATAGTTATCCTATATGGGACTCATCGGGCACACCTCTTTTTATGGTCACTGTATGCACACTGTATTTTATATGAATATTTTAAAGAAAATACATTATTTCCCATAAGGAATGGTCTCCTTTTTTTCAATACCTCCTAAGCCATGTGACCTAGTGTCTCGAAACCAATGCAGAATAGTTACCCTATATGGGACTCATCAGACACACCTCTTCCTATAACCATTGAAAGCACACTATTTTATATTAATATTTTAAAGAAAATACATCGTTTCCTATAAGGAATGGTCTCCTTTTTCAATACCCCCCCCCCCCCCCAAAGGGAAGTGACGTAGGGACACCAAACCAATGCAGAATATCCTTTATGGGACTAATCAGACACACCTCAAATTAATATAATTTTTGCACGTACTATTTTATAGTACCCATTTGTTTCCTATGGAAACTGTGTTTTCTCAATACCTTCCATATAATAGTAGATGCCAAATCATTTTTCATATTGAGGTGTGTCTGATAAGTACCCCATAGCAGAACAGTTCTGTATTGATCTGTGTTGTCTAGGACCCCTTATATGGCAGCTATTGAGCAAAAAGCTGTTTTCCATAGGAAATAAATATGATTCTTTAAAAAAAATTTAATATAATAGTTCATGCAAAATATTATTTCACATTGACATGTGTCTGATTATTATCACATAGCAGAACAGTTTTATGTTGATCTGTGATGTCTAGCGAGAAAAAAGCTTGCGAGGTATTGAAAAAAGGAGACCATTCATGATGGCAAATAATGTATTTTCTTAAAAATATTAATATAAAATACAGTGTGCATACAGAGACTATAAGAAGAGGTGTGTCTTATTAGTCCCACATAGGATAACTATTCTGCATTGGTTTGGAGTCCCTAGGTCACATGGCTTGGGAGGTATTGAAAAAAAGGAGTCTGTTTCTTATATGAAATAATGTATTTTATTAAAAGAAGTCATATAAAATACAGTGTGCATACAGTTGCTATAAAAAGAGGTGTGTCTGATGAGTCCCATATAGGATAACTATTCTGCATTGGTTTGGAGTCACTAGGTCGCATGGCTTGGGAGGTATTGAAAAAAAGGAGACCGTTTCTTATGGTAAATAATGTATTTTCTTTAAAATATTCATATAAAATACAGTGTGCATACAGTGACAATAAAAAGAGGTGTGCCCGATGAGTCCCATATAGGATAACTATTCTGCATTGGTTTGGAGTCACTAGGTCACATGACTTGGGAGGTATTGAAAAAAGAGAACCATTCATATAGGAAATAATGTATTTTTTTACAAAATATTCATATAAAATACAGTGTGCATACAGTGACCATAAAAAGAGGTGTGCCCGATGAGTCCCATATAGGATAACTATTCTGCATTGGTTTGGAGTCACTAGGTCACATGACTTGCGAGGTATTGAAAAAAGAGGACCATTCATATAGGAAATAATGTATTTTTTTTACAAAATATTCATATAAAATACAGTGTGCATACAGTGACCATAAAAAGAGGTGTGCCTGATGAGTCCCATATAGGATAACAATTCTGCATTGGTTTGGAGTCACTAGGTCACATGACCTGGGAGGTATTGAAAAAAAGGAGACTGTTTCTTATATGAAATAATGTATTATCTTTAAAATATTCATATAAAATACAGTGTGCATACAGTGATCATAAAAAGAGGTGTGCCTGATGAGTCCCATATAGGATAACAATTCTGCATTGGTTTGGAGTCACTAGGTCACATGACTTGGGAGGTATTGAAAAAAAGGAGACTGTTTCTTATATGAAATAATGTATTTTCTTTAAAATATTCATATAAAATACAGTGTGCATACAGTGACTATAAAAAGAGGTGTGCCCGATGAGTCCTATATAGGATAATTATTCTGCATTGGTTTGGAGTCACTAGGTCACATGACCTGGGAGGTATTGAAAAAAAGGAGACTGTTTCTTATATGAAATAATGTATTTTCTTTAAAATATTCATAAAAAATACAGTGTGCATACAGTGACCATAAAAAGAGGTGTGCCCGATGAGTCCCATATAGGATAACTATTCTGCATTGGTTTGGAGTCACTAGGTCGCATGGCTTGGGAGGTATTGAATAAAAGGAGACCGTTTCTTATGATAAATAATGTATTATATTTAAAATATTCATATAAAATACAGTGTGCATACAGTGACCATAAAAAGAGATGTGTCTGATGAGTCCCATATAGGATAACTATTTTGAATTGGTTTGGAGTCACTAGGTCACATGACCTGGGAGGTATTGAAAAATAGAAGACTGTTTCTTATATGAAATAATGTATTTTCTTTAAAATATTCATAAAAAATACAGTGTGCATACAGTGACCATAAAAAGAGGTGTGCCCGATGAGTCCCATATAGGATAACTATTCTGCATTGGTTTAGAGTCACTAGGTCGCATGGCTTGGGAGGTATTGAAAAAAAGGAGACCGTTTCTTATGATAAATAATGTATTATCTTTAAAATATTCATATAAAATACAGTGTGCATACAGTGACTATAAAAAGAAGTGTGTCTGATGAGTCCCATATAGGATAACTATTTTGAATTGGTTTGGAGTCACTAGGTCACATGATGTCAAAGCTATTGACAAAAAAGACTATGAAGGTAATTCAGAAGTTACTTTTTAGACGGTCCCTATGGTCGGCTGGGAGCAAGTAGACAGGTCATCTGTTTGTACATTGTCTGCAAACACGGGGTGAAACCGGCAGCATAATTTTTTTTTTTTGAATATCTGTCGAATATCCGAATATCAAATATCAAACTAACTTCACCTCGGTATTGCTAGGCCCTACACGATTGTCTCATTGGCCTGGGGCGTTTGCTTAAAAAAAACGTCTGGAGGACTAACGGTCTACAAGTTGGATTATAGTGACACAATCGATACAGCTGATGAGGTTGGCCAATCCGTTTAACTTTTTTGGATATGGTAGCCTAGCCTACATTGTGAGCTCTATGTGCGAATTCGGAGATAAGAGTATGCTGTGTTCTTTCCGTGCATCAATGTATACAATTTCTTAGCCTACTATCGCGAACTCTTGTCAGGGGAGGTCATTCATTTTGGGTGTCACCTATGACTTGAACAGATAGCCTGATGCCACCCGATGTAGCCTATTAGTGTTACAGTTTTTAATCAATGCAACTAATGGCGGCCTTACATTGTACGATTTTGGTCTGTTATCACAGTTGGCGACTAAATTTCCAAAGTCGGACAGAAATCGTGGGAGTTGTGCTGGAATCGCGGCGCGCTCCCGTCAACTAGATCATTAAGTGTAAGGTGCCAATCTTAGCGGTTTAAGTCAGTCGGAGTCAGTCCTTTTCTAGTTTTGCCGTTACGACGATATTATCGCAAGTCTTTCTAGTCGTGGCTCATGCAAATAGTGACCTCTCTCTCTCCAACACCAAACAGGAAGGGGCAAAGTAGGCGACAGCAGTAGCCTATTCATGGGTTTCATCAGTTCCCTTTCCACAGGTGTATTAATCAAGCACCATGCAGTCTGCATTGATCATCAAGATGCTTGATTTTATACACCTGTGGAAAGGGACCTAATGAAACCCATGAATATGATTATTTGTTATTCTTATAATATTTGTAATTTCTTATACATATTTAGTCGGCTCTTCCATGTGACAGAACAACTCTATCGGTTAGGGATGTCACGCATGAAACAATGCTGCAGAAACACGAAGACTTTGAGTTCAGTAGGCTATTATTTCAGTTCCTGTTTATCTATTGCATGATGGGTAATAATTTAAAGGAATCTAGTTGCAGTCTGATTGCAAAATCATAGTCAGTGACTTAAAACTCTACTACTTATCTTTAGATGTGAGAGGGTCTGAGACTGTAGTCTTTCAAAAATCTTTTCCAAATCTTTCCAAAGTCTGTCAGTGTGAGGGCTTAACATGTGTAAAGACGCAATATAAACCGTAGCCTATGCAATTTATTATCCCGTCTGTTATGACATGTCCAACAATGTGTTTCACAATTTGCGACGGATGGTTTTGACTGAGCGTGTTAGCATAAAAAAATAATAATATCTGTCATCATTGCAAACTGTTGAGTAAGGGGGTCAGTCGTGTTTGTGACGCACAGATAGACAACTTTAAAGTTCTCAAGAAACTTGAGGTTGGTATGAAGGAGTGTATTGTGGATGTGAGCAAACATTGTGCACATTGCACAATGGTGCAACTTAACCACATAACCGGTTCCATGTGTTTGAATTGGATGACTAAAGTTCTCAAGAAACTTGAGGTTGGTTTGAGGGAGTGTATTCAGGGATTAAAGTGAAAAAAAATTATTTGACTGAACTTTTTTCAGGCCATAAGTCATACGTTGTTCATATCTACCTATGGAGATAGCACCCCTTTTGGTTTTTAATGTACAAAAAGATGCAAACAGCAAAGTAAAGGGAGTATTCGCCTTATTCACAAAGCGGCCATTGTTTAAACCAAAACGAGGCTACAACAGGGTACACTTACTATATAATTAATGCCACCTACAGGTAAATGCATAGGACATAACAATCCTATGATTTGTGTACCCTGTAGCCTTGTTTTAGCGGCCAATGGCCGCCATGTGAATAAGGCGAATTGCGAGTGTTCTTGATTGAGATTGAGTTTTCCTGATGAACAAAACGATATTTCAGTACCATCCCTGACCATTGCTGACTAGCCATTGCTGTTCTTTTCTACTGCAGCAATATTATAAAAAGGCTTAACTTACACTCTTATTTAATTACTTCAGGCCAAAAGTGTTTAAAGGGGAGAATTTTTTTCTTATTAATATGCAATTCAACACCAAGTAAAATCTACAAAATCAAGTTTGCAAGACTATTTCCTCATCAAAGTAACGAATCAGAACATTCGAGATATTGTTGCCTCATCCGCATAAAAAGGTGCCATGTGTAATGTCCGCCAAAAAATAAATTCTTACTCCACATTCCATAAAAGATGGGGGCATTATACCTCCGAAAATGAGTTGGTCTACCCTAGAGTAACAACCAAGAAACGTGTATTGCAGTTTGGCTGGCGGTTATGTTGCCCGTATACCGCCTCCCATGGCCGAAACTGGTATTATGACACCTGTCGGGCTGTGGCTAGTAATTTAGCATGCTAATTCAGGTTGATATCTCTGCAGCACTATACCTTGTCATTTTTTTAATGACATCATCACCCTTATTTCTTCTCATTCTTTTGATGCGTGTATCTAATTTTTTGGATATTTTTACCTCAATTCTTACACATGGCACCTTTAATGAAAACATGGTAGTTTTGAGTTTTACAGACAACTAAGTTTTCCAATGAGCAGCAATACTGTGTGTGCTCATGCAGGAGGTCTGCACATTTGATAACGGTAATCTGGAGAGGGCGCTTTTGTCTTCAGCAACAGGTCGTATAAGGTTGACAAGAGGTTGCGATATGCCGGGGCGGAGCCAGAGGGGTGGCTCCGCCCCGGCATATCGCAACCCCAGGCCACCCCAAATCCTAGTCTACGATTGGCCGTTAACATGGTCTAAGGCGGGACCTTTCTTGATGCACTTGCAGCAGTTTGAAGTGTCAGACGTCAGAAATGTAAGTGGCAAACACGGTTGCCTTTATTGGCCTGCGGCACAATTGAACTGCGGACCGAAAGGTTTCCCCGATCAGGAAACACTCCTTAATTCGCAACTTTGTGTAGGCTTAACAGAGGTAGCCTAAATATCGTGCCTATGGCGATGACAGCTTTAAAAAAAAAAAAAACATTTATTTCACTTGTCTTGCTGGATTGAAGGCAGAATGTGGGCTGTTGCGCAAATAGATGAATGAGGGTCAGGAGATTCCGTTAACAAAAACCTAAAGTTTTGCTAACATTTTCTCCATTATTATCGTAAAATATGTCTCCATGCAGGACAGTGCTGGTTCTAACCTAGGCTAGGCTACTATATTTGGGTGGGCTGGTAGAAATTTTGGGTGGGCAACATAGCAAAGCTGTCAAATTGGATCAAAACTAACATAAACACAAAACAAACACAAAACAATCAGTACTACCTAGCTTGAGTTGCTGCAGCCAACAGCCAGGGATAGGCAGTATGTCTGATACATGTATTTAAAATACAAAATAGTATGTAGTCATTTTTATTTTATTTAGTTGGAAAAAAATGGCATCATATTTTGTATCAAAATACTTTATAGGTTTGTAGTTTAAAAATACTGCCAAATACTTTTGGTAAAACCAATAACCTACTTTTGGTGATGTGATTATAAAAGTGCAAAACAATGAATGCAGCACTGGTGCTGACTTGTAATTTGCCAAGAGTTGTTGTGATCAGAATATTGAGATTCAGGCAGATAAGTAACATGTAGGTTGCTCACACACACAATACTCAATGTATTGTTTAGCATCAGTAATGTTTGCACAACAGTTAGTGCATTTCTCAAAACATTTCATACAAACTGCACCACATAGTGGATTACCTGCAAAAGTGTGTTTTCTTGCTCAAAATGCTTAGTTTATGTCTCAAAAGCAAGTATGTATACCAATGAAAATGTCATTGCAATCAAATCCACACAAACAAATCCTTAAGCCATTGTTGATGTCAAGATAGTCAAATTGCTTTGAATTGTTGTCAATTTGACAGTTTACTCTGTATTTTCGAATGAGCAACGTGCAAGGGAGTACCATTTTACCATTTGTGTGGCATAGCTATTTCAAAACTACAAAGTTACAAATGATTGTGTGTGGAGGGGGTTGAAGCAGTTAAAGGAGAAATCTGGAGACTTTTCACATAGATCTCCGTTTTTCACTGAGTACTGTCGGTACGAAAACAGACCGAAAACAATTGGTTTTATCTAGCTTGAATTGCTAGTTCCAACAGCTAAAGCAGCTAGGCAGCTACAGCGCTACACTCTTGGCTTTAGAGTCTAGGGGCATGGACATGGGGGCTCACAATTTCTCTTTAAGTATGCTCAAGGCACACTGCAGTATAGGGCAATGCACAACAATCAATATGGTCACAACAAGGCCGATCAGATCATCTGCACTTTCTGCCATGGGGCCCTATTTTCCGACCTGGGCCCAGTTTCCCGATAATGACGGAGACACGCTCTTAAGAGGGTTTTCTACGATTCATCTTACGATCGTTCGTTTGGTTTTTCCGACTGTTTCCCGAACATGCTCGTAGCGTGAACGCGCGTGCACTGCTCTTAAGATGCTCTTAATCGGAGCTGTCCATGTTCTGAAATATTCTCTGATTTGATGGTGATGTCAGGTGACTGCACGTCACAGCTATAGGCCTACCGTTTAAACTTCGGATCTACACATTAATTCACATCAATACGAAAATAGAAACACTTTGACATCTGCATGTAAGCATCCCAATTAGGTTATATACCACACACAGACATAAATAATTGTAATTATTTAAGATTAGATTGTTGCACCATGCAATACTTTTTCGCTGTGTCACTTAAGAACACGTTTGAAGATAAGAAAGAAGACGAGTAAGAAAGTGAGGAAATGTGTAGGCTTAGATTTTGATGCAGTAGGCCTACAGACTAAACCACATGTTCCTTTCTCTGCTTGTACCCTTATTGGCCTAATAAAATATAGCCCTCACTTAGCAAAGATAATGGCAAACTATTCTGGCAACGTCTCGTTTCATAACTTGATTGCATTTTTGTCCACTTTTCATCACATTATTATGACCATTAAATGTAGGCTATGCTATTTTGCACGCTAAAATCTGATTCATCACAGGTAAACACAATAAAGAATGGGAACGTAAGTTGGAATATATATATATGTGTATTTTAAGGGTGCATTATCAACAGTGATAACTTTCATCCATGAACACACACCAGCACACGTCCATGCAAAACATTACAAATTACACGATTACAAAGGGAAACATAGTTAGAATAAAGATATTGCGAAATACACCTCACAATGTTTTCAATGGTAACCTATTTTCAGTCAATAGTGAAAGTCAGGTATAAAAGCACAGTTGTGTTGTTTTGTTTGAATAAAGATAAATCTTCTTATATGGTCCTTACAATCATCAAGATAAGAGCTTAATAGTGAAATTACACTGAAAATAGCCTAGGCCTCAAAATACTAATATATGTGATTTTACAGTGGGTACTATTAATTTAAACACCTAATGTAAATTTACAACAGTTCATGAGACCCCCAGTTTTGGAGTTGTAACCCAACCAAACTATACAGTATTCTAGGTTGTGTGTTTTAGTGTGTGACTGTGTGTGTGATCATTCCACATTACAACACCATTTTCGGAAGAATTTGCAAGTTAATTGAACTGTAATCACCCCATTGTAATCATGAGGTTATTGCCAGACCTCTGAAGAAATTAGCTAAAAGCAAGACCTGTGCAGAAAATATGGGGGGTGATTGTGTCAGAGAGATGTGGAAAAAACGTTGGTGTGTGGATGAAATGGGAGAGAGAGAGAGAGAGAAAGATATGTTCGTCAGAAGAATGATTTAGTCAGAAGAATGATTTAGTGTTGCCCAAGGGGAAATGTGATTGACGTGGTGAAACTGGGTGTGTGAGGTGAATTACAACACTGACTGGTATACATATATAAACCTGTCTGTTCAGGGAGTGTAAAATCATAAACCACTGATCTTCAGGACATCTACATCTGATTCCAGAGACACACACACACACATCAGCATCTGACTCCAGAGATACACACACATAGCAGCACACAGACCGCAGCCATGAACACCGCCTGCAACATAGACCCAAACCTGACACCAGCAAGTACATCATCAGTGCAGCAAAGAACAGGTAAGACACACACACTTACGCATGTGCACACATACATACACACACACACCTCAGCATGGACTTTAAATGAGTATGTATGTATGTATGTATGTATGTATGTATGTGTGTGTGTGTGTGTCTTTAAGGAGCTTTGTGGAATTCTGTATGATGTACGATAACTCCTCCATTGACTTGCATTGCATTTACCAAACATGATTTACCACACAAGAGAGTTAGGCTGGTGCTACTTGGTCCATTCTGGGTCATTTTATTTACCACAAGTGGTATTACAAGAGAGTTAGGCTGGTGCTACTTGGTCCATTCTGGGTCATTTTATTTACCACATCTGGTATTACAAGAGAGTTAGGCTGGTGCTACTTGGTCCATTCTGGGTCATTTTATTTACCACAAGTGGTATTACAAGAGAGTTAGGCTGGTGCTACTTGGTCTTATATGGGTAATTTTAGGGGGTTTCAATTAAAATAAACTCCACAATTCAAGTTCAAATCAGAGACCATAGTGACATTTCTGCTTTTGTTTTGTGTGCACAGGTGGCTGTCGTTTTACTCTGGACCCAAACACAGCAAACCAACACGTGTGTCTGTCTGCTGATGAGAAGAAGGCTACATGGGTGAAAGATCCACAGCCGTATCCTGCGCACGATGGGAGATTTGACTTGGTGCCCCAGGTCCTGTGCGCTGACCCTCTTCCCCAACGCTGCAGCGTGGGAGTTGACTTTACAGATGCTGTGATCGCCATTGCCTACGGAAGCATCAAACGTAAGGGATGTGGCGATGATGTCCTGTTTGGCAAGAATGACAAGTCATGGAGCCTGGGGTATGATCAAGACTCCAACAAGTACTTTGTCAGCCACAATAACAACAAAAAGGACTTACCTACGCCCCCTCCTGGCTTCACCGAAGTATTAGTGTTTCTGGACAGAGATGCCCATACTCTGGAGTTCCTCACCTTCACTCCCCATCAGTCACTGGAGCCCTGGTACAAGTTCAAACCCACCTTCACTGACGGGGATGATCTCTATGTGGGGTTTAGGATGCCTAGGTCCGGGTCATCAGCGACCCTGACCACGAGCAACTGTTGTCTCAGCACTCCTCCGGCTTGAACCCCATCTGACAGCAGACATACACTGAATCAGTCACTAAGCAAAACCTCTTTACTATTTGGATGTTTATATATATTTGCTGTGATATTCATTATTATCAATCAAAATCTGTATTGTTTTTATTCATTGCTTTAATGTGAATTCATTAAAGGTACAGTTGGTTAAAATCAGTGACTTTTTACATTAATTCAAGAAGCGTATATGTAGACTTCTGCAGGATTAAAGTTGACTTCAAACTTGCAACAACACTCTTCCACTGACTTGGATTGTATTTAACACAGTGCCACATATGGTACAAAGTGGTATTACAGGAGAAGAGCTTGCCTGGTGCTACCTGTTTAGCATGCTAACAGTCTTAATATCAGGGGTCCGTTTCCCAAAAGCATAGTTGCTAACTTATTGTTTGTCATTATGGTAAGGACCCCCTTCGAAAAAATTAGATGGTACATCTCTTGGGGCTATCCTTGAAATAAAGAATACAGAATGTGATGATGACTATGATGCATCTTCTGTGGTAACGTCACTGCCAAATGTGAGTCGACCGTATTTGAGTCACACGTAAGCGATAAAGAAATGCATTGTTGATATTCAGTGGTCTTACAGGAGAGCTTTCCTGGTGATACCTGTTTACGCCTGCTAACAGTCTAACTAACTACTCACCCACTCAACCGCCACTTCTCACCCCTACCCTCTGGCAGGAGGTTTAGAAGAATAAGGTGCAATAAAGCCCGCTTCAGCAGACGCCTAATACCCTTAGCAATCCAAACACTCAACAAGACAAAGCCCCACAGATAAATATATGCAGTGCAAGTAACATATGTTTTCCCCATGAACTCCAAATAATATATGTAAATGTCTGTGTCAAATGTTTATGGCATATGCAATGTGTATGTCTGTATGTGTTATCCCTATGTCTGACCATGTATGTGCCATCCTGTGCTTGTGACCATGTAAGATTAAAAGCGGTATGGAATATGTGAAAAAGAATTTCCCTAAAAGGACAACTAATAAACTAACTAACTAACTAACTATCTGGACAACAAAGACCCTAGGGCTCTGTCTCAAACCGCATACTTCTGTCAGTACACTGCTAGTGTGCACTGAGCAGTTACTTTCATTATTCGATGGTTAGTATTCACCTTATTCACCCCGGGGCCAGAAAGAGGCTACAGGGTACACTTGCCATCAAACCTCAGTCCAGCTGTTTGCAAACTGCCAAAAAAAAACTCACTGAAGAAGAACAAGACGGTTACTCTGCATACGATGGAGTGTAGGGCCACACATGAAAAAATATATATTTTTGCCATGACTATTACTGTAAACTCGACATGTCTGTGTGATATGGGCAGCCGTGGCCTACAGGTTAGCGCTTCGGACTTGTTACCGGAGGGTTGCCGGTTGGAACCCCGACCAGCAGGCACGGCTGAAGGGCCCTTGAGCAAAATATCAAAATTTATGAGAAAAAGTTGAAAGATCATTGTTTGAGACACAGACTAGGTATTTTTGACATGACATCAAAATGGTTGTATCTTGACATTCTGTTATTTCAAGTTGTTGATAATCATTGATTATTTTCCTTAGTGAGATGACCTCCATAAAATGATAATTATAATCTTCCCCTGTGTTTTCAATCGAATCAAATCAGAATAGTGAAAAATTCGATATGCCGGAAATTGATATTATGGGGTGTGTTGACCTTGGCTTGGTCCAAGGTTTGAAATGGTGCCTTATTGTATAAAATTAGTCATATGGTTTAAAAAGTTTTGTGTATAAATGTCCCTCCAAATTTAACACATTGGTAGTGTTAGAGTAATTGAGTTGCGAACATTGGAAATAATCATGATTGGATGATCATTTACCTAATGATTACAATTCCCCAGAGAAAAAAAAACAGTTGGTTCTAAATATCAAGGGGGGTGTTCAAAATTGCTCAAAACGCTGCCTTGTCTTACATAAGCTGAAGAGAGGTTTCCATAGGAACTGAGAATTAAGATGTATTATAGACAGGGAAGATGTGGTTTGCAGCACACGGCCACCATACTCCTGTGTACGTGAGGGATTTACACAATGACCGGTTGTAAGACACGAAGGAAGAGAGGAATGTCAATACATTATAATGTAAATTCCAGAGTTCTCGCGAAAGCACAATTGAATTGTCTCTGCGAGACACTCTGGCAATGAGTAATGATGAAAGTTACTTTTACCCCTTGCATCACGAGGAACCATTCTCACATCGGTGTATCTGATATAGGAGGGCCATTAGGCGAGCTAAACTGATGACAACAGCGCTGCAACGAATCAGTCAGTAAACACTGGTTGTAGTGTGATCCAATACCCTCCGGTTACAAGTCCGAAGCGCTAACCAGTAGGCCACGGCTGCCCCATAAAATTATTATGTCATAGATTTTCATCAAAGTTAATTAATGTATTTTTTTTTTTTTTTAAAGAGTGAGGCTATTTGCACCCCTGGCACTATTAGGGATAATTAGGCACGCCCCATATGAAAACATAAAGAGATAACCACACACTATTATATAAGCTCCCAGAGTGTTTTATTAGGATACAACGTTTCGACTACAGGTCTTCGTCGGGTATCAAGCAGATTACCTTATCTATGAGGCTAATCACCCACTTTGGATATTGGAGCCGACTGCATCTTCAGTTTTAACGTGAAGTCATAATCCCATCTACTTTGATTGAATCACTGCCCTGCGTTCACCTGTCTCTTTATTCCTTGTGCAGGACCCCTAGTTTTGTTCTGTCCCTTGCTTGGACATTGTGGATTGTCATGTTGGTTTCTCTGTTCCTGTTTATTTTACGAGGAAATTAAGTATATTGTGTATTTGAGTCCTAACCACATATAGGTTGAGACATTCATTTGAAAGACAGAGGAAGTGAGAAGAAGTCAGGAGGGTAAGTCTGTGTCAATTCATCACATTTTTAGACCACATTGCCATAGTTTTGAATGAACTTGGAATGCTGATGCAGACATATAACAAACCTGTGGAACTGAAAGTGCATGTGTTTTGGGCAACCTGGTCTCATTAGGGAAACGTTCCCCTGGGAACGTTTTGGCAAACCCAGCCAAACGTTCCACCAGACACGTTTCTGAGGTTCAAACTAGCCAAGCAACCCAGCGGGGGTGCTAAAGAGAGACGTTTAGACGTTGTTTACTACAGTTAGGTCTGGTCAAACTAAATTGTAGCTTACACAAGCTCAGCAGTATTCTTTGGTTAGCAAACCAAAGTTTTGGATTAATAGTGCCTATATCTCGCTACGTTTCACAAAATATAAGGCCACAAACCCTGAACTGCCGTCTATGGTTAGCTGCCACATCTTGGTGGGTTTTTTTTTTTCGCGAGCAACCCAGGGGATTTTAGCTCAGTTGTCAACACGCTCGACTTCCGCTCCGAGGGGCAGCTGTTCGCAGGTTCGAATCCGGCTGTGTGCAGGGCCGAGCCGTGCAATTCAACCCAACGCACGAAGACCAGAGGACCAGGCTGCGCAGACTGGGCTTGCGACGAAGACCAGACTCGGCACACAGCCGGATTCGAACCTGCGAACAGCTGCCCCTCGGAGCGGAAGTCGAGCGTGTTGACAACTGAGTCCTAAAATCCCCCGGGTTGCTCGCGAAAAAAAACCCCCACCAAGAATGGCAGCTAACCATAGACGCCAGTTCAGGGTTTGTGCCCTTATATTTTGTGAAACGTAGCGAGATATAGGCACTATTAATCCAAAACTTTGGTTTGCTAACCAAAGAATACTGCTGAGCTTGTGTAAGCTACAATTTAGTTTGACCAGACCTAACTGTAGTAAACAACGTCTAAACGTCTCTCTTTAGCACCCCCTCTGGGTTGCTTGGCTAGTTTGCACCTCAGAAATGTGTCTGGTGGAACGTTTGGCTGGGTTTGCCAAAACGTTCCCAGGGGAACGTTTCCCTAATGAGACCAGGTTGGTTTTGGGTCAGTATTAAGGGAGATTTGGGCTAGTGAAGTTTGAACAAATTTGGCTTACCTCAGTTTAAGTCCCAGAGAAATGGTTCTCATATATTTCTAAAGCTTTTTCCAATTCTGAATATAAACAGTGTGAGAAGTGATTATGAATATAATATTTAAAATTGAAAGAAAAAGAAAACCTCTTTTAATTTTTTTACAAAAGTTAATTTATAATATCCTTAGAATGTTTACACTGTTAGCAATTGATGGAAATACAGTTATTTTGCAGGAACCCTCTGTATTGACTAAAATACAACAGATGGCTGTAAAAAGACATGACTGTAAAACGGCATTTTGAGAATGACAATTGAGAATTGGTCTGGACACCAATTTCTAGGAGTCATAGCCAGTACTAAAATTAAACTGCAGTCAGAGATTTCAGGAAGTCACATTTGTTTGTATTTATGTGTACATTTATTAGCAGGTGCTTTTTCTGCAAAAAATGTAAAGTATATTTTAACCAAGGACTAAACAAAACACGCCAGAGAGGTAACTCACCCCTACCTTAAGTATTCCCAGAGAAATCCCATGCAGGGTTTAATTTTTGCTTGGGGTCTGCCCCCACTTTGTTTGTTATCAGTTTTTGGAGCCTGGGCTGCCTATACAGAGACCATTTTTACAGTGTACTCACAGAGTGTTGTATTGAAATCCCCCTCACTCTTCCTTGGTGTCTTAAAACCGATCATTGTGTGCATGAAATCCTTCACGTACATACGATACAATTTTGCAACATATGCAGTAGCCATGGACAAGTACAGAAACCACATCTTCCCCTGTCTTTAATGCATCTTAACTCTCAGTTCCTATAGAAACATCTCTTCATCTGATGGTAGACAAAGCAGCTTTTTCAGCAATTTTGCTGGACTATGTTCGAAATTAGGTCAATTGTGGTTGCCCAGAAGGAAAAAAAAAATTACAAAAAGATTGTTTTTATTATTCAAAATGTGAAACTTGTTCGAATTCGAAACAACTCGAAACTTCTTGCTTATACTGTATATAAATAAGACAGTTGAGAGCGACAGGAAGTGAGTGTTGAAAAGTTTTCAAACTGAATAAGCCAATAAGAGCAGAGCAGCATCACATTAACATCTTAAGTTCCAGAGGGTGTATATAGTGGTGCAGGAAATAGAGCAAGATCAGTAATTGATGAGCAGATTCTCACTAAGGTCAACTGTGAAAGGTTCAGCACAATGATTTCTGAATATGTAAAACCTATCCTGAAAGCAGATGCTTTGATGTGTATCATCCTTGTAGCAGTGGAGTTGCTGCTAGAGAATGCGTTTGCCTGTCCTTGCAATCAGAACAACATTTTTTTCTGCTATGGGCTTCTTTCTGGTTCAAGTCTCATCATCATTTTTGTCTCATTGCTCATCCAGACTCCTCACTACAAGAAACTGAAGGACTGTTGTGGTTGCTCTCTTTTTAACTGTTTGGTCGGCATATTTATGTCAGCGTTGATTTCCTTGTTAACTTGGCTCACTGTGTGGTACCTTGATGGACATTACTCTGTCTGCAAGTGGAGCACCTGGGATGGCGTTTGGACAGAGAACTCTTTGCAAGCCCCCAACAAATGGTGCAAGCCTTTAGGTGGCAACAATACCTTCATCAAACTGCAAGAACTGAACTCTACAAAGTGGTCCACTGAATCTCAGGTATGATACCTGCACCACTACAAGTACTAGTATTGAAGAATATGATACTTTGCATAGATACCATTGTGTAGGCTCTACACATGAGTAAGCAGTATATTAAGAGTTATGTTCCAAATTGTTATATATCCTCCCTGTATATATATAATGTTTCTCAAGTAATAGACCAGAACTGCAATTGGGTAATTTGTTCTTTGATTTTTAAAAAAAAAATCAAAACAACACACTTGTATTACCTGAAATGAAGGAAGAAGAAAAAAAAACAGGATTTATGAATATTTTACAATGGAGACATTGTGATTGGTTATTTTACTCTTAATATGTAAAATATTTGAAATAAGTGGACAGTTTGGTTGCTTTTAGGTTATCTTGAGCTTTGTGTGACATGCAATGCAGTGCGTTAATACTGACCGGCATGATGAACTTATGCTCATTTAATGAAGTGGGCAAAACTTTTAGCTAATTTAATACCAGGCAACACAGCAGCACAGGCATTGCAAGCACTGAGTCAGCCGTCAGACAGACGAGAAAGGTGTTAGTGAATTAGTTTTTCCAAGAAAATCACAGACAACAAACTGTCAATAAAGTCATGTGCCATGTTTCTTTAGATGTTAAATTAAATGGCACAATTTAAACAATTGATAGCTGCGGATTCAAATTAGGGTCATGTTTTCAGTAAGCATACGATCTAATACTAAAACCTAGTCAACACATTACAAGTGGTTGGCAAATTAACATGATTGTGGGGGCAGCCATGGCCTACTGGTTAGTGCCTCGGACTTGTGACCGGAGGGTTGCCGGTTCGAATCCCGACCAGTGGGTACTGCTCCCTGAGCGCCGCTGTAGCAAGCAGCTCACTGCGTCGGGATTAGTGTGTGCTTCACCTCACTGTGTGTTCACTGTGTGCCGAGTGTGTTTCACTATCACAATCAGTTCACGGAGTGGGATAAATGCAGAGACCAAATTTCCATCAAAATATATTAGGGCTGTCAAAATTGCTGATTAATTTCGATTAATTAATTTGAGAAAAAATAACTGATTAAAAAAATAACGCAGATTAATCGATAAATGCAGCAAGGAATTTGCATATCACCGGAGTTTGTCAACTCTAAAGTCGCACATCAATGGAAAGAAATAGTGTTAACATTGAGGAGAGTCTTTTCATTGTGTCCCCTAGGTTATATCTGTGGCCTGAAATGCCTTGTATGTGAAAAAAACTTCTTCCCGAAGCACTTTTGAATTTATTTCCTCAGCATATTAGGTCATATCATAGATTATTATGGCCATTATTTGAACAGTGAAAATAATAATAAAAGAGTTTTTGAACTTTAATGTCACTAATGCTGATTATTCAATGATTCATTTGAATTTAAATATTTAAAATACTTTCTCAGCAAAAATTATATTATAAAATTATGATAATTTAGATTAATTAATCACAGAGTATGTCATTAATTAGATTTTTTTTTTTAATCGATTGTCAGCCCTAAAATATATATGTAAACATACTTATACTTACTATACTGATAATCCTCTTGTATTGCCATCATCTTATACTGTATGTGATGTACTTTCATTTGTATCTTTCAGGAAATATCCATCAAGCTCTTCGTTGGCCTTACTGGGTGTATAGTTGTCTACACTTCTATGCTGATTTATATCAGTTATAATGATGGGGAAAATTATGATAAAAAAGCTCAGCATGCCACATGTACAAAATCCAGCCAAATTGAATCTTCTGCTTAAGCTTTCAGTGAGCATGAATGAATGCAGTGCCTATTGGTACACACATGTGTAAATAAATGAATGAATAGACTTTATTGTCATGTCAGGCGTAAAAATGGTCTTCAGTCTCACCAATACAATAGACAGTACAATATACACAGTATAGACACAAATACATAAAACAGTTCACTGAGACACAACATGTCCACAGGATACATAATTTTAAATACAAGTACAGTAGGTCTTGGTTGCACACACACAGCCATTCTCACTCTCACTCCCTCACAGACACACACACAAACACTCCTTCCAGACCTGGCCAAACTAGGCCCCCATGTTTATTTTTTCCCGGGTTTATTGACCATAGTAAAAATCCATTTGGTAAGAAAGAACCTTTTTTTCTTTTTCTATTTTTTGACTTTGCTTAAAGCAGCACTAAAGAACATTTGTTCTGGGGGTCCCCCTAGCGTTAGGAAGTGCAATAACAAAGGCATGTGTTCCTACAGAAAACTTCCTAGGCTATTTTTACAAGCGATAAGACCTGCTCAGAGTGCGGCAGAAGTGCTTTTTTCCCTTTTAAGTGTGTATGTGCCATCAAAATGATTTCCAGAATGACTCTTAAAAGCATGCATAACTAGTATTGCTGTTCAAATGCTGTAAAATATGCTAACATCTGTCCAATGACATGCCATTTAATACCTTACAACGTAAACTCTATCTGGTAATCAGTTCATGAACATACAGAAAACTATTGTACTAAATTGACAAATAAATGCAATCTATGTAATAAGCTTCTTTGGTTGGGCCTTTAGGCTACACGTGTGGTACCGTGAAGGAGCGCCTTCACAGATCATGTGACACATTTGATGAGCCGTGGCCTACTGGTTAGTGCTTCGGACTTGTAACCAGAGGGTTGCTGGTTCGAACCCCGACCAGTAGGCATGGTTGAAGTGCCCTTGAGGAAGGCACCTAACCCCTCACTGCTCCCCGAGCGCCGCTGTTGTTGCAGGCAGCTCACTGCGCCGGTATTAGTGTTTGCTTCACCCATATATATATACAGTCTATGGCTTCACCTCACTGTGTGTTCACTGTGATCTGATTATGCAAATGCTTTTGGTCATTTTGATTTAGATTAAGTTTTATTTAGTTTAATTTGTATTTTGTATATTCTTTATCTTCTACAGTCCTTATTGCTTAGTTGTGTTTTTATATTATATACTTTTAATTACTTTTCCTGCTGTTATTGAATGTGTGTTGTCTGTATGCTACTGTGACCTTGAATTTCCCCTTGGGATCGTCCGTCCGTCCGTCTGGCTGTCTGTCCGTCTGTCTGTCTGTGTCTAGTTGTTTACTCCGGTGTTTATCCCCAGACATTAGTCTGTGGTTTAGAATCTGAGTGAAGAATAAATAATAATATCAGAGGAACACCAGAGGGGTATTTCACAAAGGCAGAATTAAGACATCCAAGATAAGTGATAAAGCGAGGTTTGACATAGCGTTGTCTGGTCATCCTAGCTCAACTCGTTTCACTAATGCCAATCCAGGATGAGTAGGAGCGACTATGTCAAGCCAGGTGTAAGTAATTCAGGATGTGTGCGCATTCTCGTTTCTGCTCCAAAATGCCCACGGTTGGAATAAAAAAGACGCGGAAAATAGCGTCATTCACACAAAGTGAACAATGGCTTTTGACATAGACTAACAATTAGGTAAAGTTGTCCTTTTTGGAATGGGGAATCATGGCTATTTCTGTAAAACAGCAGGAGTAGGCGTGGTAGACCAACTGAATGCAAATTTACGTATGCACCCACGTGTGAGTGCTTCCTTGTCTCGGAACGCAACGTCAATAAGAAAGCGCTTGCCACTGCAAATATGCACATAGTATGATATACCAATATTAATATTGTAGTTGAAAATACCTTCGAAAACTTGCCCCTCCACTCCCAATCAACTACAGTAGGCCCTAGGCTATTCATCAAACGTCTATCAATAAAATAAGCAAACAATGAGTACCTATAACCTATGTTAATAATTATAAGGCTATCACAATTAAAATAATAACCATATGGTAGTAGGCAGACAATCTGTTTTGTTTTGCGAGCAAATACATTTAGCAAATAGTTTATAAATGGAATAAAGCTCCTTAAAAATTAGCACGGAGGTCTGAGGTGAATGACAGCTAGCTGAACCAATAAGACAACATATTTACCATTAGAATTAACTTAGCTTGGCTGTTAGCCTGGTCGGGACCAGGCTAGGTGCAGAGAATAAATCCCCATGGTAATTTATGTGCCATCTCTTTTGTGAAACCAAGTCAAGGCTAAATTCATCCAGGATAACCTAAAAATCCCAGCTTAATCCCTTATCTAGGTTTTGTGAAATACCCCTCAGCTGAACAGCAGTGGTCAACACAGTGCCACCTGCTGGTGGAAGACAAATCACATCGTGCCTGTGTTTACTGTCATGTGTCATGTGTGTGTGTGTGGGGGGGGGGATGGGGGCAAACAAAAACAGCACATTTGATATGCGTTCACACAGTAAAACTTTTTCTTTTGATTGATATTTCACTTTCAGGTTTTTCAGCCCAGGGTTTCTGTAATTCCTATTGTAGTGATCACACACACAGAGACAGGTACCACTTATGGTAAGTATGACCATGTATTGGAACAGAGATCAAGCCATACACAGACATTGGCACAGGGCAACACAAGGGTAGTCTCAACCGCACACGTAACACACAATAAGGTTAAGCACACACATCAACACGAGGATAATCACATGAGGTACAACTAAAGATACACAATACACACTAATAAATACGCAACATGGAAAACGCAAATACAACTTCAATAACTGACATTACACATTATCTCACTGACACACAGAATCATAGGTAGCACTCACTCAACAGTAGACAATCACAACCACCAATGCGACACTGTACAGTTTTTTGTAAAGGCAGCCCAAATCCTTTACAGTTTACAGTATACGCGGTGCACGCACAGGCAACTCAGGATCTGTATCAATGAGCACTGTAGCGCTATCAACAGAAAGGATCTGAAATCACCAGTTGCGCAACACTTTTCTTGTTTCAAAATCTGTGATCGTGAGGACCCTTGATCCCACAATGCAACATGTAAAGTAAATGTAAACATATACAGGGGAAATTCCTTCAAAAACATCACATTTCTACAGATATATTTTACAGTGCATCCTTTGCAGCACAGGGCATAGTTTCCTCTGTTTTTTTTCATTGCTTTTTCCTCTGTTTCTTGTTTAATTGGTCTTCTTCTCTTAATAGTTCCAATCCACATAAATCAGCAACCCGGAATAGATACATATAACAAAACCAAGGGAAATAAACATCCATATGGATATTACCTGAAACAGATGGTTCAGCAAAATTCTTGATTGTCAAATAGTGCAATTAATGTATTGTATAAATGCAATGTAATAGAATATCAATATTTAAGATTAACAAGAATCAACCATTAGAATAGCATACCTGAGAATAAATGAACATATCGGTGGAGAAAATTGTTTGTTGTTCACGAAGAGTTTGGTTATTTGGTTCGCACCACTTGTGAGACATTCGTATTAAAGGGTTGGGCTTGGTCCAAACACCATCCCACGTGCTCTGCTGACAGACGTAGTAATGTCCATCAGAGTACCACAATGTGATCCAAGTGATTAAGGAAATGAAACCTGATAAGACAACAATACATCTGTACAAAACTTTTTCCTTTTTCTCCCTTTTGCGCTTTATCCGACTGAATTGTATAATTTCTTGCGCTTCACTGTTCTCAATTTCCCCAGCATCTTCTCTTTCTGTGTCTTTTGCCTTTTCTCCTGTTTCCCGTTTCAGCAGTTCCTTGTAACGACGTGTTTGGATTTGCAAAGTCATAGAGAGAATTACTAAACATGAACCAATCAGAAGCCCCCAGAAAAATAATTGATTATATGAGTTGCAAGGACAGTAGAACTCTCTCTCCACCAGTTTTTCCAGTAGAATAAGGACAACACTCGAAAGAAAATCCACTTGAAGGATGAATGCTGTAAATTCAGAAAACATCTTGCCCATTACAAGTTTTCTGATGCTCCAAACATGAGACACCCTTCACAGTTCCCTCTTTGTCATGGCACTGCCGCCCTCAGGGAGGTGTTCCTGTGGTGTTAACCTGATTTGATTGGCTTATTCTATTACAGGTTTTACCCTCCCTTTGCAGTGGTCTATAATGCAAAGGGAGGTGTTGGCAGCATTAACTATAAAGAACAACAGAGAAGCATAAGAAACTGTTCTGAATAATCTGTCTTACCACAGAGAAAAACTCCTAATGTTTGCCATATTTACCATTGTACCACATTGTAAGGAACACTGTTGTGACACCTGTGCACGCCAGTGCCCACAGCAACTGCCAACACACTGAGCTTCTCAGCTATGTGGTGAATAGATCTGCAGCAATAACTTCCTGCCACAAAAATCTTCATCTGTAGGCATATACATGCACGCATACTGCATACAGACTTTACATCTGTATGTGGCAACTATTAAAACCATGTAAAGTACCATGTAAAAACAAACATTCTGTGAAAACTCAGCTAATGATTTAATTTGACAGAGAAAGCGCTTTTGAATTACTTTCTGATCTTTGACTATAACTGAAAAGCATAGATACAAAACAGAAGTCGGTGGATGAATAAACAGTGCTTCAAACAGCTCTAGCCACAACATAAAAAGAAGTGAAACATGATAGATTTTAATCAATTTATTGGTAAAATCAAGAAAAATATTGAGAAGAAAAATGGATTGTTAAGCACATGTGTGATGCAAAAAAAGGGAAAGGGGGTAGACACCCCCCCCCCCCCCCCCCCCCCCCCCCCAGTTGAGAATAAGTGAAATTTCAACCTAGCAATATTGCCATCCCCCTCAACTACAACACTACCAACAGTGAACTGATAGGGGACAGAGAGACAAACGTAATAATGACTAAATTAATTAATTTAAGGAATAATTTATTCACTAAAATTGTATATCTAAACATGAACATCCTTTTCCTTTTTTTCCTCATCTCAAAGGTTTGCTTTGGGATTCTATTTGTTTATAAAACTAGTGCAGTGCCCGTTCAAACATGCTATTCCTGTAGCCCAATTACATGCCTGCAGGTAGGCCTGCTTTTAAAATAGAATAGGGAAAAACATAATTCCAGGTAAGCATTTAATAATGAATAGGCCTACAGATAATATAATAATATAATAAATGTGAAGTGAGCAGAATTTAAGCATGCCTACATGTGACATTTTTTATAAATCAAAATTACATAATCCTAACAGCTGTTTTGAGTCAAGGCTATATGCTTAGCCTATTGAATAACTTGATGATAGAGAAAACAAACCATTTTGTAGAATGATGCATCACATGAAATTTGCAGCGGTGACTCAAAAACAGTCTCTGGTGGCCTATAAGTGACATCACACTCTGTCTGCCACTCTTGCTTGTCGCTGGTTATGCTTTGCATGTGTGGCATTCTGAGACGTTCTTTAATTCGGGACCATTATCGCTCGTTTCAATTTAGGACCTTGCAGTTGGAATTGTCGTTTGCTTGTTCAAAGTCTAAAGACAGTCCAAAGTAGCCTGGGCTATACATATGTGACATCACACTCAGTCTGCCACTCGTTGCTTGTCGCTGGTTATGCTTTGCATGTGTGGCATTCTGAGACGTTCTTTAATTCGGGACCATTATCGCTCGTTTCAATTTAAGACCTTGCAGTTGGCAATGTCGTTTGCTTATTCAAAGTTTAAAGACAGTCCTATAGCCTGGGCTATTCGAATCAACGTCTCCAGAGTTGGCAAGAGTGTTCCGTAAAAACAATTGTCCTCTCCTTGCAGAATGTCAAGAGCCACAGTAAGTGGCTTCATCACAACACAATAGGCCTACTCTTTAAGGACCTGATGTTCCCTTTCACTGATGCATTTCAGCTGCAGTTGGGAAGATATTGAATTCAATTCGGCCACAGGTATCTCAGAAATTCGAGCTACCGTATTATAGAACGAATTCCACCTGGTGGTGCAAGGTACAAGCAGCTTCAATAACGTCGTTGACAATCTCCGAAGCCACCGCTGACCGACTTGCCTTGTTCCACAGCCCTGCGCATTTTGTGGTAGCATTTCTGTAGATAGATTTCGTTTCCGGCTTTGACATTAGCCACTTATCGACATCAGTGCATGAGATGAGGTTCAATGTGTGCGATGCGCATCTGTGATGCGGGGGTAAAACCACGTCATTGAACTCGACAGCATTATCTAGCACATCCCCAATGTTTGTAAAAGTCGCCTCATCCTCCTCCAAATGATCTTCAGTGTCTGACTCAGGTGGCTGGACGAAGCTGAAGTTGGCCGCACATTCAGAATGCGGTGTAGTCAAGTTTCCGTTCCACCTTAAATATTGCACTTTTCTACCGACAGGGGGCAGTGCTGACTGCAAATACGCGATGACACTGGCATTTGCCTAGTAGCAGACGAACATGTAGGCTACTCCTCACAGACGAATAAAAGCCTTTTTTTCTGGTGACTCCATTGTCGACCAATCTTTAAGTAAATGATGCATGCTTTCTGTCAAATAAATCGGTTCATATTGCACTTGTTTTGGGGGGGCTTTTCTGTTTCTTCTTTACATGAGCTATATTTCATATTTTACAATTTATGCACTAGATTTGATACCCATTGCTCACACATGATTTGCCGTGAGATATTACACCACATCCCGATACTACAGTCTCTGAGCTTTCATTTGACACCATGCATGGCCAATTTCGTCGTGGAAAATGGGCATATTTCATAGATTTAATTTGCATGAGCTATATTTCATATTCCACGATTTATGCACTAGATTTGATACCTATAGCCCATAAATCATTTGCCGTGAAATATTACACCACATCCCGATACTGCAGTCTCTGAGCTTTCATATGACACCCTGCATGCCAAATTTCGTCGTGGAAAATGACCATATTTTATAGATTTACTTTACATGAGCTATATTTCATACATTACCGTGCACTTGATTTGATGCCTATTGCCCACACATCATTTGCCGTGAAATATTACACCACATCCCGAAACTACAGTCTCTGAGCTTTCATTTGACACCATGCATGGCCAATTTCGTCGTGGAAATTCACCCTTTTATTACAATTGAAATTACATGAGCTGTTTTTCATATTCCACAAAGTATGCACTAGACTTGATACCTATTGCCCACACAACATTTGCCGTGAGATATTACATCACATCCCGATACTACAGTCTCTGAGCTTTCATATGACACCCTGCATGCCAACTTTCCTCGTGGAAAATGGCCATATTTCATAGATTTAATTTATATGAGCTATATTTCATATTTTACCATACTTAATACCTATTGCCCACACATCCTTTGCCGTGAAATATTACACCACATCCCGATACTACAGTCTCTGAGCTTTCATATGACACCCTGCATGCCAACTTTCGTTGTGGAAAATGGCCATATTTCATAGATTTAATTTATATGAGCTATATTTAATATTTTACCATACTTAATACCTATTGCCCACACATCATTTGCCGTGAAATATTACACCACATCCCGATACTACAGTCTCTGAGCTTTCATATGACACCCTGCATGCCAACTTTCGTTGTGGAAAATGGCTGTTCTGCCTTCCATAAGAATGCATCCTATTTTGTATGTGATTACCTTATTTCTCATTCCTTTGTGTATGCTATCACCTTCTGGTCTTTTGAGGTAACTGTTTAGTAATTAAGTACTACTTCCTGTTAACTTCCTGATTCACGTTTCAGTCGACCACGAGTTTACACAGATGAACACGGTGCCAGCTATTTTCCATTTTACGTTTGAGCTTTGGACTTTATTTGTCTGTAAGTAGATGATTTGTGTTAGAGTAATATTCCTCGTCATATCTCTTTAGTTTTCATACCTCTGTAACTTAGATATATCAGAGACGGTTGATAAAGCGAGACGATTCACAGAAGGGTTCTTCCTGTTCCCCTATGACGTAGGGTTCACTAGCGCCACGCCTTTTTAGGAGACTAGCGAGAGATTCTTTACACTGTGGCCCTATGGAAGAAATCATTTTTTCTCGGATTATGCCCCAGCCCTTAATTATACAGCTCGAGATTGGGCATTTTAATGCATTTTCTGTAATTCACATGTGTTCCTTACATTCTGACATCGACATGGCGTTTTTCAGATGAACAGTTAATGAGAAAAACGACTTTGTTTGCCACTTGTCTGTCTGTTTCTGTAACCCACTGGCACGCGATCTACTAAGTAGCCGAAGGTTCTCTGGAATAAGTTACCGTTGCTTACCACTTCGATGTTGATCACTCAATCGCGAAAATGGATTGCGTTCAAATAGGCTGTATAGCAGACGGCCATACACATAAACTAGGGCAGTGGTTTCTCAACCTTTTTTCAGTGATGTACCCCCCTGTGAAATATTTTTTCAGCCAAGTAGCCTTCCCCCTAACCAGCGCAAAGCATTTTTGGTTGAGAAAAAAAAGATTTAAAACAGAGCACTGTGCCATCAGTGTCTAATTTATTAAACTTTGGAACTAATAAACACAAACAAAATTCAAACATTTGGATAGTAATCCATGACTACATTTATTGCAAATTATTTGTATATTTTAAAATCTCACGTACCCCCATTTGAGAACCACTGTACTATAGTATTGCATATTATTGTTTAACAAGTAGGTCATATCACATAATAATCTGGACAGCCAGGGGTGCGTTTCCCAAAACCATAGTTTGCATTGTAACCAACAAAGTAGCTAACTTAGTTAGCAACTATGGTTATGGGAAACGTGCCCCTGGTTAACAAGTTGCTAACTAGCACACCTAACCAGACGTCTGCTTTCTCAATTAGCCTTACCTCTGATGTTTGATAAAGTAGCGCCAATCGATGTATCCCACAGCGCCGCCACACGGCCATATCCTTAGGTCTACTACCCACGCAAATTACAATGGAAATACACCACTTATTTTTTCATTGACATAAGGCTAAAAATATGATGAACACTGGCATTTCTCTTTCAGATACCATATTATTGAACTAGTAGAAGAAAGAGGTAGCTTGTTAATATAAGGAGTGCCGACTTGTCCATCCGATCCAAACAAGTAAACCTGAGGAAAGGAGGGTATAAAGTGTGTGAGGCTAACTTTGAATGGTATGGTTTTATTTGAAATTCACATTTTCAACAAATCCCACAATTTAACACCTGCATACATAGCCACATTCTGCAGTCTACCCACAAGGAAAAGAATAGCACAACTGCCCTAAACCCCCTCCATCAACTGCCAGTAGATGTGTCCTGCAAAATACTGTTATTGTCTTTGAATTAACTAACATCCTGAATGGAGTGTAGGAAAGCAGGATCTCTTCGTTTGGTTGGATGAAGGTTGAAGTCATATGGCCAGCATTTACAGCACCTAAAACAGAGACAACACCACGCAAAGTAAAAAAAAAAAACATCATGAATTACAATTATGTTCTTATGTTCTTGAAATTAAGTTACTACACCTGCACATTGCTTTGCTTAATATGATCCTTCATACTATAAATGCTGTGATAACACAATAGGACTGAAGACTATGATACAGCTGGAGAGGCTGCCAAGTTAGGCAAATACTACGACTGACTTCTTTGAGGCCATGAACAGGCTTTTTGATGTCTTAAATTCACGGTATAAATGTCCATTCAAATCCCCTACTCCAGTTTTAGCATCAGTCAAATTGTGATTACAGCACTTGATTACAAACACAAACACTTACTTCTCAGGCGCATCTCTGACCCCAATCCATGGCGTCGTCCTATAGGACCACAAAGCAGACATCAGATCCACCATCTTACGGAGAGCCTTCAGTGGATTGAGTCTTGGACCTTCAGGTTGCTAGAGAACAATACATATAGTGCAGCAATCATTCTCAGTGTGTTAACTAATGTTGAATAATAGATTCCATACAGAGGGAAGTTTAAATCTAGTTACAGAGTTTCATAGTGACAGGCTGTTGGTCGAAACATGTTGGCCAATGCAGCCAAAAAGGCTTTTCCTTTGGAGTGCCTTTTGTAGAATTAGTTTCAACTTTATTTTGGTAGTGTTTCATGAAGTCTTCAGGTCTGATTGTTAGTAGCCTATATGAAATTATATTTGATATGTTTAACTTTGAAAGTCTGTAACTTGTATAGGGCAATTCCACGCAAAACTGTCACATCCATAATGCCAACTAAATACCATGGCATTGTGTTGGTGTTATGGATGTTACAGTTTTGCGTGGAATTGCCCTATACATTTGAATGGCCACAAGAGCGGACAGTTACAGAACACAGTACATAGCATTGACTTATCCTCTGAATAACACAGGTTCAAGTTCATTCCTCCCTGTCATCGCGGGTTCATCCTCACCATCCATAGCGTCCTTCTGCTCGTCCAACAACTGGGGAGAGAATTAGCAAACATGACGTTCATTTTAGTGCTGCTTGATAAGGGTCTGTGCAAGACCATCCGAGAAAAACTACTCACAACTGATGTAACGTTATTCAACACAATCGTTGAGCGCCACCCTGACTACACATTTGCCATCAGAGACAAACTTAATACAAAAATATGTAATGTGCAGGATCGGGGCAGAGATCAGTAGAGAAAATCGTCGCGTCATCAAGGACAGACAGAGAATATGGCGTAAAACTAAATGTTTCACTAGCTGCTACGCTAGGCTGATAATAAAATTCAGTGCACCAACAACTGTGTACATACGGTAGCTACTCATTTTTTACTAGCAACTAAACACATTTCAAAACTGCTAAATCAATGTCGCTTGCAGTAGATCTGATCCACAAGCTATAGTGATGCCGATTTAGGTAGAGCAAATATCAGGTTCGTAAATTATCTTTGTAGCCTAACTACCAAATTAATCTGGTAGCTAGTGCCTCAGCTAGCTCTGCTATCGGTATCAGATGGTTAGCTAGCTAACGTCAACTAACGTTACTCCTCAATGAGCTAACATTCATGACGGCGACACGAGATAATAATAATGTTATTACCTAAACTCCGCAGACATTTTACTACATAGATAACTCGTTACACTGACACAGACTAATCACAAATACCTTGCCACATTTCAAACTGCCACTTACCTGGAAATCAGACCGCATCTTGCCACGACGATGTACCAAATTCAGTCACCCAGGCCAGCTCCAGTTGGTCACAGCAAGAGAGAGGCGCGAAAATGAAAAATATTTGACGTTTTCATCAACCAGGTAGCGTCAGCGCATTCTGACCACGCCTTTTTAGGAGGCAGGAACTGTGTACAATTCCATTCCATTGTAGAAGCCTGTGCTGCTTTATCTTTGTATATTAAGGATCTTTGGATATATGTTTTGTGCATACTTTAGTTAGCTAAGTTATGCTAGCTCTCGTTGGTCACGAGTCTTGTTGTAAACGCTATTCCTAGCGATCTGTATGTGCTGAAGCTATGTGGTTAGCAACATAGCTGACTTGAATTTCATATGTAATGTGATGTGAAACTTATATGTATTTTCTGTATTCATTTACAGTTTTACACAGAAAAGACAAAAAAGACAGAAAAGACAAAAAAGAGAAAAAGTAAACAAATTGAATCAGTCCTTGGATTTATTTGGAGCTTTGTCAAAGTGTTATCTAGCTGTCTAGTTCTGCCTGCTGGTGACGCAGTACGAGGGCAGCATAGTAAAAAGACAACAGCGCAGCGAGTTCAAACTCAAGAAGATAGCCCAGGAAGATGTCGCTACACACGGACAGACTGGAGGTGGATGCCGTCGAACAGGCACAGGCCGCGGCACCCCTAGAGTTACCCAAAGACGGCCATGAGGCAACCGAGAGGTTAGAGCCTTTCCGAACACCTGACTCCCGGTCACAGATATCCAGAAGGTCCGGTGGATCAGCAATATCGTCAGCGGCTGCCAGAGCACGTGCCAAGTCAAAAGCAGCACAAGCCCAGGTGACATTCGCTGAAAAACCCTATAGCCTGCAAGAGAGGTGGATAACCATGGGATCCAAGTTCAAAGAAGAGCATGGAGTAGCCTTCCCTCCATTCTCTCTCTTCTCTCAATTCGTCCGGCGACAGGCCAAAGTGAGGAATGACCCAAGCTTCGCCATCGCCACCTCCAACAGCAACGTGCCACAGAAAGCAGAGAAAGCCGAGAGGCACAGCCACAAAGCCCCAGTAAGTGTGCACAAGACCGATGTCACACCCAAGTACACTGACGGTGACGGCTCTGTGGAGAAGAGAACGAGTGGACCAGACCGTGAGTGCCCGATACACAGGAAGCCTCACCCACTCAAAAAGTGTAGGACCTTTAGATCCAAACCTATTGAAGAACGTAAGGCTTACCTGAAAGACAACCGCATCTGCTTTAAGTGCTGTGGGACAACTCAGCATATAGCGAAAGACTGCAAAGCACCAATCAAATGTGATGAGTGCAACAGTGAGAGGCACATCACGGCTCTACACCCAGGCCCTCCTACATCCAGCGAGAGAGCTCACACGGAGAAGGAGGAAAGCGGGGAGCCAGATGAAGACGCACCCACAGTTACATCCAAGTGCACAGAGATATGCGGCAATGCAGACAGCCCACGCTCATGTGCTAAGATCTGCCTGATTAATGTCTATCCTGCAGGGAGAAAAGACAAAGCCATCAAGATGTATGCAGTGCTGGATGAACAGAGTAACAAGTCACTCGCAAAGTCAGAGTTCTTTAACCTCTTCGGCATCAAAGCCAGTCCAGCTCCTTACACACTGAAGACCTGCGCGGGGACAACAGAGACCTCCGGCAGACGAGTAGGTAACTTCATGCTTGAATCTATGGATGGGAAACTGCAACTCCCTCTCCCCACACTAATCGAGTGTGACATGGTGCCGGATGATAGATCTGAAATCCCGTCTCCTGATGTCGCAAAGCACCACCCTCACCTACAGCCCGTGGCGAACAAGATTCCAGCTGTGGACCCAGACACACCCATCCTCATGCTCCTGGGAAGAGACATCCTCAGAGTTCATAAGGTGCGTGAGCAAATCAACGGGCCACACAACGCTCCATATGCGCAACGGCTGGACCTGGGCTGGGTCATCGTGGGTGTCGTCTGTCTGGGGGCAGCCCACAAACCAGCCGAAGTCAACGTGTACAAAGCCAATGTGCTGCATAACGGCAGAACATCCTTCCTCCATCCCTGTCCAAACAACATCCAGGTAAAGGAAGGCCACAGCAGCACATCGCAGCGACACAACCCTCTCTCACACACCCGTGAAGAAGACACAGGCTGGGCAACGAGCACAGACAGCCTCGGCCTTTCTGTGTTTGAGAGCTCCAGAGACGACAACAAGACAGCGTTGTCAGTGGATGACAAAGCGTTCCTGACCATCATGGACAGAGAGGTCTTCCAGGACGACGACCACAGCTGGGTAGCACCCCTGCCGTTCCGGTCGCCACGACGACCCCTTCCCAGCAACAGGGAACAAGCAGTCAAACGCTTTGGATCGCTCATAAAGACCCTGGAGAAAAAGCCAGAAATGAAAAGCCACTACACAGAGTTCATGCAGAAAATGATGAACAACGACCAAGCCGAGCGGGCGCCAGCTCTGGAGGCAGGTAAAGAACACTGGTACCTCCCCTCCTTTGGTGTTTACCACCCAAAGAAGCCGGGTCAAATAAGAGTAGTATTTGACTCTAGCGCTGAATGTGAAGGCGTATCCCTGAATGATGTACTCCTCAGCGGCCCAGACTTGAACAACACACTGTTGGGAGTGCTTCTGAGGTTCCGCAAAGAGCCAGTAGCTGTTACAGCAGATGTGCAGCAAATGTTTTACTGCTTTGTGGTCAGAAGCGATCATAGAGACTACCTCCGCTACCTCTGGTATGAGGACAATGACTTTGACAAGAATGTGGTGGAGTACAGGATGAAAGTCCACGTATTTGGAAACACCCCATCACCCGCCATCGCCATATACTGCATGAGACGTGCTGCCGAGAAATGTGAAGCAGAATACGGCTCTGATGCAAGACAGTTCGTGGAGCGTCAGTTTTATGTAGATGATGGGCTGACTTCTGTTGCCTCACCTGAGCTGGCAATCAACCTCCTCACGAGAACCAGAAAGATGCTGGCAGAGTCTAACCTGAGGCTACATAAAGTGGCATCAAACAGCGAACAGGTAATGGAAGCCCTACCTGAGGAAGACCGTGCCAAAGACCTGAAAGACGTGGAACTCGGCGTAGATCCTCTCCCCCTCCAGCGAAGCCTGGGCCTCTCCTGGAACCTGGAAACAGAAAGCTTCACATTCCTGGTGTCCCGGGAGGCGAAGCCATACACACGGAGAGGTATCCTGTCCACCGTGAACAGTCTATACGATCCCCTGGGGTTCGTTGCTCCCATAATTATGCAGGGAAAAGCATTAGTACGGGAACTCTCAACAGAGCATGGGTGGGACACTCCACTCGACCCCGGAAAAGAGACAGAGTGGAACACATGGAGAGATTTACTCAAAGCTCTGGAAGACCTGCAAATAAAGAGGTGTTATATACCCGTCCTACTGTCTTCAACACAGAGGAGAGAACTCTGCATTTTCTCTGACGCGTCGACAGTGGCGATAGGGGCTGTGGCTTACCTGAGAGCAATCGACGCTGATGGCAAAGCACACATGGGATTCATCATGGGGAAGTCCAAGCTGGCTCCCCGGCCTGAACACACCATTCCCCGCCTCGAACTTTGTGCAGCCGTGCTCGCTGTTCAAATGTACGAGCTGATCCGAGATGGGATGGACATCCATGTGGACGATGTCAGATTCTTCACAGACAGTAAAATCGTACTTGGGTATGTCCATAACTCATCCAGAAGATTTTATGTGTATGTGTCCAACAGGGTGAACCGCATAAGACGATCCACTCATCCAGACCAGTGGTCCTACGTCCCCACGGACCGGAATCCTGCGGACCATGCGACAAGGTACATGCCTGCAGCACAGCTACAGCAAAGCAGTTGGCTCTCTGGCCCCAGTTTCCTGACACGCAGCAACGCAGAGGAATCCTGGGAGCCCCACATCTTCACCCTGGTGGAGCCAGATGCAGACTCTGACATTCGACCTGAGGTCACCGCTCTGTCCACCAGGGCCTCGGACGCTCAGCTAGGCTCAGAGCGGTTTGAAAGGTTTTCAAGCTGGAGAAACCTCTGCAATGCTACAGCCAGACTCATCCACGTCGCTGCATCTTTCAAGGGAAATCCAGCCAGCGCAGAACGCAGAGGCTGGAGGCATTTCAAAGACACACTCACCACAAGCGAACTGTCACAGGCAAAGTGTGTGATAATTCGCGCTGTTCAGCATGAGGTCTTTGAAAACGAACTAAAATGCCTAAAAGAGGGTAAGACAATTCCTAAGCAAAGCCCACTCAAAAAGCTCAATCCAGTGACTGATGGAGACGGCCTGCTTCGGGTTGGCGGTCGCATAACATCCGCCCCAGACCTGTCCCGTGAAGAAAAGCACCCACTGCTTATTCCACGCACCCACCACATCGCCACACTCCTGGTGAGATTTTACCATGAGCAGGTGGTACATCAGGGGCGACACATAACAGAGGGAGCTGTCAGAGCAGCAGGCTACTGGATCCTTGGCGGTAAGCGTCTGGTGTCGTCCGTCATCCACAGGTGCGTGACCTGCCGCAAGCTGCGTGGGCGGCTACAGGATCAGAAGATGGCAGACTTACCTGCTGACAGACTCACACCCGAGCCTCCGTTCACCAACGTAGGCCTTGATGTCTTCGGGCCTTGGGCCATCATGACACGGAGAACAAGAGGAGGAAGTGCAGACAGTAAGCGCTGGGCAGTGATATTCACTTGCATGGCAACCAGAGCTGTCCACTTCGAGCTCATTGAATCCATGACAACCGACAGCTTCATCAATGCACTCAGAAGATTTTTTGCAATCCGTGGCCCTGCCAGACTTCTCCGCTCTGACAGAGGGACTAACTTTGTGGGAGCCTGCAAAGAACTGGGCATTAACACGGAAGACACAACCATAACAGCCTACCTTCAAAGCAAGGAGTGCTCTTGGGTTTTCAACCCGCCACACTCCTCACATATGGGGGGCTCATGGGAAAGGCTTATCGGCGTCGCCAGACGCATCCTGGATGCCATGCTGCTTCAGACTGGGCACACCCGCCTCACACACGAGGTCCTGAGCACCCTCATGGCCGAAGTGATGGCAATCATGAACGCCAGGCCCCTGGTGCCTGTGTCCTCTGACCCCGATATGCCTACAGTGCTCACTCCTGCGATGCTGCTTACCCAAAAGATGAGTAATGTCGCAGCCCCCTCCGGAAACTTCCAAATGGCTGATCTACACGGGAAGCAATGGAAACATGTCCAGTGCCTTGCAAACACCTTTTGGAAGAGATGGAGGAGGGACTACTTGTCAACACTGCAAGGCCGCCGAAAGTGGACTGATGAAAGGCCTAATGTCAAGACCGGCGACGTTGTCCTGCTGAAGGACAGCCAAGCCCACAGAAACTAATGGCCTGTGGGAGTGGTTGTCAACACTGCCAAGCGGTGACAAGAGGATCCGGAAAGTGGAGGTCAAAATAGTTAAAGAAGGGACTGCTAAAGTGCTTTTGAGGCCTATCTCAGAAATAGTCGTTCTTCTCTCTGAGTGAAATAGAAAAAAAAATTGTTTGTCACTCATGTTTAAGTTGAGTTCTAATGTTATATAGTGGCATAATCATATTATACCAAGCGGGGAGTGTTCTGCCTTCCATAAGAATGCATCCTATTTTGTATGTGATTACCTTATTTCTCATTCCTTTGTGTATGCTGCCACCTTCTGGTCTTTTGAGGTAACTGTTTAGTAATTAAGTACTACTTCCTGTTAACTTCCTGATTCACGTTTCAGTCGACCACGAGTTTACACAGATGAACACGGTGCCAGCTATTTTCCATTTTACGTTTGAGCTTTGGACATTATTTGTCTGTAAGTAGATGATTTGTGTTAGAGTAATATTCCTCGTCATATCTCTTTAGTTTTCATACCTCTGTAACTTAGATATATGTTTTGTGCATACTTTAGTTAGCTAAGTTATGCTAGCTCTCGTTGGTCACGAGTCTTGTTGTAAACGCTATTCCTAGCGATCTGTATGTGCTGAAGCTATGTGGTTAGCAACATAGCTGACTTGAATTTCATATGTAATGTGATGTGAAACTTATATGTATTTTCTGTATTCATTTACAGTTTTACACAGAAAAGACAAAAAAGACAGAAAAGACAAAAAAGAGAAAAAGTAAACAAATTGAATCAGTCCTTGGATTTATTTGGAGCTTTGTCAAAGTGTTATCTAGCTGTCTAGTTCTGCCTGCTGGTGACGCAGTACGAGGGCAGCATAATGGCCATATTTTATAGATTAACTTATTTCATATTTTACCATTTGTGCACTTGATTTGATGCAAGTCATTTGTTTGTATTAGAAGACCTGCTTTCTTGCCCTACTCTATCGATCAGGGGTTTTAACAGATTGTGACCCAGGGATCACCATTCTGACCAAGGAAACATCCTGAGAATAACCACTGAACGACAAATAGTGATAACCAAATTGAAACCACATTAGTCAATGCATGGTCAGGGTCTACCAGCAATACATCCACAAACCTGATTGAAATCCCCTGCTCTAGATAATGCAGACCACACTGGAGACCACACTGTGTTACATAATACTGTACTGTAGCTCAATAGAGACCATTGCAAAAGAAGGGCAGAGAGTGTGATCCAACCAGATCATGTTACCATTACAGGAAGACCTCGCTTGCTGAGTGTGCCAGGGTTTATAAAAGGGCCGTGAGAGGATGCTAAAGGTTTTCTGGTATGCAGCAGCTCATAGAGGTAGTTTTCGTGGGGGGGCAAGAACATGTTTTCTTCGTTATCGATGCCTGTCCTTCAGGTAGATTTTCTGTTAAGTGTTATGGTTGTTGTTATAGAAAAATTGATAGAAGGCGACTTTATTTGTCATTGCAGTGAAAACAATATCTTCATGATGAACGTGCTCGTTTCTTGTTCGAGTGTAATTATCCTCTCTCTAACTGTGCTCATACAGTGCCCTCGTTACAAGACACTGCTGAAAAGGTGTGGCCTGGGTTGGCTGTATACTATTTGTGCGTCTCTGTTCGGCTTATCAATATCATCAGCAATCTCTTTATTAACTTGGCTAACAGTGTGGTACTTTGATGGACACTACTACCTATGTCAGCAGAGCACATGGAATGGTACTTGGACAAAGAACTCTGAGGGATTGCCTCGTAAGTGGTGCAAGCCTTATTATAACAACCAAACTCTCTACGAAGAACAAAGAATGCTCTCCATCAAGTGGTTCATTGAGTCTCAGGTATGATACCTGATGTTTGTTATTACAGTGTAAATATTATATTATATTATATTATATTATGATAAATTACCATAATTACCATTATAAGGTATTATATTTGTGCCATTTGTTTCAGAATACATCCATTGATTTGTTAATTGGCCTTACTGTGTGTATAGCCATCTACACCATTTTTTTTATTCCCGTGAGTTTGAAGAATGAACACAAAGATCAGGCTGGAAATGGAAACGAAGGACAAAGGAGCTAACAGCAGATGAAAGGCCTGAAAATCAGAGATGTGATTATCTTAACATGTATTGTTATTGTGTCGAAGGTGCTATGTACAATTGAACAAGGAATTCTAACTCTCAGGGTGGTTAATAATACAGGTGTTTGTCCTTCATGTTTAGATATCAAATTAATTAATTATTATGTTATGTCTCTCTCTGCCCTTTACTTTCACTGTTGGTAGTGTTGTAGTTGAGGGGGATGGAAGTATTGTCAGGCTGAAAGTTGACCTATTCTCAACAGGTGAAAAAAGGCTGACCCCTCCCCCCTCTTTTAACATTACACACATGCTTAACAATCCATGTTTCTTCTCTCAACATTTTTCTTTTGATTTACCAGTACATTTAACATTGATTAAAATCTATCATGTTTCACTTCTTTTTATGTTTTCTGTTTATCTACTGATTTTTGTTAACTAACTGAGCTTTCACATAATTTTTGCTTTTACATGGCTATAGTTAGTATAGTTGCCACATAGAAATGCAGTATGCGTGCATGTAGGCTACATGTCTACAGATGAAGACGGATGTTGTGGCAGGAAGTTATTACTGTAGATCTCTTCACCACATAGCTGAGACGCTCAGAGTGTTGGCAGTTGCTGTGGGTACATGGAGAAAAAAACAGATCTTGAGAACGGGCACCTAGCAATTCCAGTGTGTATCAGAGCCTACATGTACATATAGCCTCTCTACTGTCTTGGAGGGCTCTGGGCTAAGCGGCGTGAGTGACTGTGTCTGTTGATCTTACAGTTTGTCACAACTGCTTGCTGATGTTTTTTCAAATCCTTGTCTTATTTTATGTTATATCTGTAACAAATAAACACCATATATCTGATGGGGATCAATTGTGGTGCATTAGATATGAGCTTTTTAATTGTGTGTGTTTTGGTTTTGGATTTAATGTCTTGGGAAGATGTGAGTTTTCTTTGCACAACACACTGAAATACTAGGTAAGGAAAATATTATACTGAGAGTCCAATAAATGCTTCATTGTTATTAAATGGTGCTCGAATTTCCCCTGGGATCAATAAAGTATCTATCTATCTATCCATCTATCTACAATTCCTAAACAAAATGGATTCCTTCATTTATAAGTCCCTTTTTGTATCGCATAGACCAGCACTATTTATTCCTGGGTAGTCAAACCTATGAACTGGATATTCGATAATGATGATATCACATTTGTGTATGTTTATGTGTATGTTTCTTAGCAGGCACATTTGTTCAAAGCACCCTATATTTGAACCAAGGTCAAGGAAAACAAACCAGAGATGTAGCTCAACCTTCCCTTCAGTGATCCACGCAAAACTCCACACAGGGTTTTGTTATTATTTGGGATACCGGCTGCCCCACTTCATGGAGCACAGGTTATTTTTGGTTATGTGACAGACAGATGCTTGAGAACAGCACTTTGTTTTCCTTTGTTGTGGTCAACTGAACACTGCAAATCATTAACTGTCTTGTATTTTATAACAAATGGACCAGAGACCAAGATGTGCTGTCGACTCTTTACTGAGGCATTATACAAATCTGAACACCCGCGCATGCGCGCTCATTACATATCAAAACCTGCTCACTACATCTCCCCCTTTTAACTAATACTTTCAGGATCTTTATAGAAAACTCAAATCATATGTTAATAAAGCCTAATACTGATTTTACCATCAAGGCAGGGGAACAGATGACCTGTTAAACATCTCTGTAAACATGAGCATATGTAAACTAGTTAAATAAACTTCTATTTCACATTGCATATCTTATCACATCTCATTTTCTTTTTTTTCATGAACTCATAAAAACAATTACATAACCTAACTGAGAGATAGGGTAGACTGCCTGATCCTCTCTGTTGTGGTATGGAGGTTATTATGCTCCGTATATACTCACAACACTAAACTATAAGTTCAGTCTTTTAACAGGCTTGACTTCCCTGCCAACCCTGGTGTGTTGTCCAGAGTCTGGCTTGCCTCTAGACGGTGTAGGCACCACTCTCAGATGAGAACGGTTTCTTCTGAGACTGCCTGTGGAGGTTTGAATCACATATGAGCGTGGCCTCCCTGCTGAGCCAGAGACGACTCCTGTTTGTGGTGTGTTCCGTATCCAAACTTTCTGACCTGGCTCGAGAGGTGGTGTTTCCCGTGCTCTGTGTCGTCTATTGTATCCCTCAGCCTGTTGTCTTTTAATCTCCTGGTCTTTCAACTCAAATGCTCTTAAATCTGGCCAGGCTGGTTTGAGGGTGTTTGGACTCACCGGAAGGGGTGTTTGAATGTTGCGCCCCATCAGGAGCTGCGCTGGTGATACTCCATGGGCTAGAGGAGTTGCTCTGTATGCCATAAGCGCTTTGTGAGGGTCCTCACTCTTCTGCAACAAGGCTTTGACAGTTTTTACTGCCCGTTCAGCTTCTCCATTGCTTTGCGGGTAACGGGGGCTACTGGTTGTGCTGAAAGTTGTAATCCTTAGCAAAATCTGTGAACTCTGTGGCAGCAAACTGTGGTCCGTTGTGATGAGTGTATCACCGTGGCGGCTAAAGATGGCTTTTATTTTCTCACTCACAGCTGTTGCTGAAGTGCGTGTAAGATTGGCAACTTTAATGTAACGTGAATAGTAATCAATGACTACTAAATACTGACCATTCTTCCATTCAAATAAGTCAGCTGCTAGCCACACCCAAGGGCGTGAAGGCAAGGGTGTGGTCATCAGAGTTTCTGTGGCATTTTGACTCTCTTTAGCACAAATTTCACACTGACGTACCTTCTCTTTAATCTGTGTAGTCAGCCCTGGCCACCATACTGCTTCGTGGGCCCTGGCCATGCATTTCACCATGCCTTGGTGGCCCTGGTTGTCACGTTTTCAGAGAGTGGGACTCAGGTTCAGATATGACAAACACCCAGAATTGACTCAGATGAGGAGATTTATTAACAGAGACAAAAAACAGAGCTTCCACCGTCCTGAGAGTAATCCACAGGGAACACACTGGGCCAATCTTCAACAGAAAGCAGACTTCAGAAAAAGCACAAAAAACAGTTCAGAAAGTCGTAGAAGGCAAAACCCCAGCAGGAGAACAGGGCACAGGCAACTGGACACTCCAGAGAGGGTGCAGGTGAAACACAAAAGTCAATCCTCCTTCACGGCAGTAGTAACCTGACTCCGCCAGATGGATTTGCTCCGCATATCCATCTGGGAACTTTTCATTGAAGAACTTTTGGGAAGGGGCGGACATACTGGTTAGCTGATTGGATAAACCATCTGTCTATCACCACCTTTGTTGGTTATCGACGGGCCAAATCAACCAATTAGATGAACAAAGTATTCTTCTAATGCCGTTTAACATACAATTAAGTTAGGTAACGTGACAAACGTTAAGATGTTTTAACTTACCATTTATGAACCTAATCAACGACAATTCCCATCAAGTTTTCACGGTAGGCCCTACACTTCTGAAGATAGTATATTCCTCCATTATGAACTGGAATCAGCCGTGGAGGATGTCTGTGTCGTTCATTCCTCCCAGCTGCATGGCTGAGACTCATAGCTTCACAGTTTACCCAGGAATACTTTCTAATTTGAATAAAACTTGCGCGATAGCTATGCTCATCTCTGTGGATGCCGTCATGTTGTTCGTTGCGTCACACCTCAACCCGCCTCAAAGCCAACGCTGATTGGACGTTCGTTTGGTGAACTGCTCCAAATTTTCTTTAACAGAAAGTATCCAGACTGATCTGCGAGTGAAACCCTGAAGCTCGCGAGATCAGGATGGTCTCACGAGGCTACGGCAGTAGGCCAGTCTTCATTCACCGGCAACAAAAACACAGGCAGGCAAAAAACAGAAAAAACTTGGCGGCAAAAGTACAAAATCTTCAGGCAGAGAGCAGTCGATGAAACATCAGGCAGAGGTCAAAACCAGGCAGGCAAAAACTCAGTCAGGCAGGCAGGTCGCACTCGAGAAGTGCTACGAGAAGACGGAACGTTCTGACAGGGAGGCAGACTGGTAATGGGGATTAGCCAGCTGAAATTGTGATCAGATACAGGCTGATTGACGCTGATTGGTAGGCAGATCAGAGACACCAGTGGAAGCAGGTGAGAACCAGGAGGACAAATAGACAAAACACTAGGACAAACCACAAACAGAGAGTCTGACAGTACCCCTCCCCTTACGAACGCCACCCGGCGTTCCAGAAGGTGCCCCTAGGTGCTGTCGTCGGAAATCAGAAATGAGAGTAGGGTAGAGGATGTCCTTAGCAGCAACCCAGCATCTCCTCCGGACCATAACCCAGCCAGTCGACGAGGTATTGGAAACCCCTCCCACGACGACACGCCTTCAACAGCCGCCTCACAGTGTACGTCTCCGAACAGTCAATAAGCCTAGGTGGAGGAAGGGGCTTGGATGGGGGGGGGGGGGAGAGAGAGACGACAAGAACTGACAGGCTTTAGGTTGGACACATGGAAAGTCGGGTGGATACATTTAAACACATTGGGCAACTTCAGACGAACAGCACTAGGACCAATTACCTTAGAGATGGGATAGGGACCTATGAACCGAGGCGCCAACTTCCGAGACTCCACTTTCAACGGGAGATCCCGGGTAGAAAGCCAGACCCCCTGTCCCACCCTGTACCTCGGAGCGCTGGAATGACGGCGATCAGCCTGGACCTTGTATTGAGCAGCAGAATGCAAGAGCTTGGCCCTCGCCATCTTCGAGACAGCGAGATCTGCGACAGCGACTGACAAACTCCTGGGCTGAGGGAACACATACATCCATCTCTTGGGACGGGAAGAGGGGGGGTTGGTATCCAAAACAGCATTTAAAAGGAGACATGCCAATGGAAGAGACAGGCAAAGAGTTATGGGCATATTCAACCCAAGGGAGCAGTTGACACCAAGAGGAAGGGTTTTGAGACACCATGCAGCGAAGACGTCTCCAGAGACTGATGGACGCATGCTCCGCTTGCCCATTTGCCTGAGGGTGGAACCCAGATGTTAAACAGACAGAGATACCAAGCAGTTTGCAAAAAGCCCTCCAGAACCTTGAGGTAAACTGAGGGCCTCGGTCAGACACAACACTGATTGGGAGACCATGCAGCCTGAAAACATGGGTTATAAAAATCTGTGCGGTCTCAGAGGCAGAGGGTAGCTTGGGTAAAGGCACAAAATGAACCTATCCACAATGGTGAGTATAACAGTGTTACCCTTGGAAGCCGGCAGGCCGGTCACAAAATCCACACTGAGATGTGACCAGGGTCTCTGGGGAATGGGCAGGGGCTGGAGCAACCCAGCAGGAGGCTTGTTGGCCAACTTATTGTGAGCACAGGTGGGGCAAGCAGCCACAAACTTCTGAACGTCGACCCTCATAGTTGGCCACCAGAAGTGTTGCCTTAGGAAGGTGAGTGTTCTCTGAACTCCTGGATGGCAGGTGAGCTTAGAAGCATGGCCCCATTGGAGGACCTGAGGACAAACCAGAGCAGGCACAAATAAACAGTCCTGAGGGACATTATTAGGGACAGGATGACCGTCTTGGGCTTGCTGAACTATGGACTCTTATGTCCCACAAGGTGGCAGCAATCAAACACTCTCTGGGAAGGATTAGATCAGGTTCAGACTTAGCTTCAGGTGGGGAAAACTGCCTTGAAAGAGCATCCGGCTTGCCATTTCTTGACCCTGAGCGATAGGACAGAGTGAAATTGAAACGTGAAAAGAAAATAGCCCAGCGGGCCTGGCGGGAGTTGAGCTGTGTGGAGGTATTCCAAATTCTTATGATCCGTAAGAACCAAAAATGGAGCCTCTGTCCCCTCCAACCAATGCCTCCATTCCTCTAATGCCATCTTAACAGCGAGGAGCTCACGATTCCCGACATCGTAGTTCCGCTCTGTAGGAGAAAGGCGGTGAGAAAAAAAGCACAGGGCTGGAGCTTGTTGTCCTTCTGAGAGCGTTGCGAGAGAATTGCCCCAACACCAGTTTCAGAGGCATCTACCTCAGCCACAAACTGCTGACGAGGATCTGGAAGAACAAGGATGGGGGAGGATGTAAACCGGGCCTTGAGGTTCTGAAAGGCCTTTTCAGCTGCTGGAGTCCATCTGAAGGGAACCAAGGTTGAGGTTAAACTAGTAAGTGGGGCAGCCAGTGTGCTAAAGTCACAAATAAATCTGCGGTAAAAATTGGCAAAACCGATAAAGCACTGAAGCTCTCTCCGGGAAGTAGGGGTAGCCCAATCTGCCACTGCTTTAACCTTTGCTGGATCCATCTCAATACGGCCTGCAGACAAAACAAAGCCCAAGAAAGAAACAGTAGAGCGGTGGAACTCACATTTCTCTGCTTTAACGAATAACTGGTTCTCCAGAAGGTGCTGCAGGACTCTGCAGACATGATGGGAATGCTCCTGGGCAGTCTTTGAAAAGATCAGAATGTCGTCCAGGTAAACAAAAACAAATTGATTGATCATATCTCGGAGTACATCGTTAACAAGGCATTGAAAAACAGCTGGAGCATAAGTTAAACCGAGAGGAAGTACCAAATACTCATAGTGGCCACTAGAAGTATTAAAAGCGGTCTTCCACTCATCCCCCTCCTTGATCCGGACCAGGTGGTAGGCATTCCGTAAATCCAGCTTGGAAAAAATCGTGGCTCCCTGCAACAGCTCAAATGCAGAAGACATTAGTGGAAGAGGATAACATTTCTTAACAGTAATGCTGTTCAACCCCCTGTAGTCAATGCATGGTCGAAGGGAACCATCCTTCTTGCCCACAAAGAAAAACCCTGCTCCTGCAGGTGAAGGGCGGATTATGCCATTAGCCAGGGACTCACTGATATACTTGTCCATGGCCTCCCTCTCTGGACCCGACAAAGAGTACAACGGTCCCCTGGGTGGTGCTGTTGCTGGCAACAATTTAATGGAACAATCATAAGGTCTGTGAGGAGGTAGGGAAGTGGCACGGGATTTGCTAAACACAGTCTTCAAATCCATGTACTCAGGCGGAACAGTCGATAGATCAGGGAACTCCTCCATTACAGGGGGTGCTGCAGAAACAGGACAATGGGCAGAAGACAGACAATGTGCATGGCAAAAGGGGCTCCACCCCATAATAGCATTCAGGCTCCAGTCAATGTGAGGGTTGTGTTTGACCAACCATAGACGACCCAAAACAATAGGAATTTGAGGCGAACAGATTAAATGTAAGGCAATCTCTTCATGGTGGTTACCTGAGAGGCGTAGTCTGACAGGGGCTGTGAGGTGAGTGACTAGTGATCACCTGGCCGTTGAGTGCATTAGCTTCAAGAGGTCTCTGGAGGGGAATGGTGGTTATTCCAATCTGATTAGCAAGAGACAGATCAATAAAACTTTCATCAGCCCCTGAGTCAATTAACACACTGACCGTGAATGATTTGCCCTTCCAAACCAGGGTGGCATGAAGGAGAGTGCGGAGGGTTGAAGCTTGCTGCTGTGAAGTGATGCTCACCAGTACCCTTCGGACTGGTGAGCATTGGCTTTTACCGGACAGGAAGCGAGGTAATGGCCCACTTGGCCACAGTATAGGCAGGCGTTGGCTGAGACCCTGCGTTGTCTCTCACCCTTGTTCGATCCACTTGCATTGGTTCTGGCAAAGGTGAAGCAGACACTGAAGACACGCCAGATGTAGGACTGGGACCGAAATTGAGTCGTCCGGATCTTCCCTGACCTCTCTCCAGCGTAAGCGGAGCCTTGTGTCAATGCGGCTCGTCAGGTCAATCAGAGCATTCAGGCCCTCTGGCAACTCACAGGAGGCCAATTAGTCCTTTACTGACCCAGCTAATCCATTCAAAAAGGCATCATACAGTGCATCATCATTCCAGTAGCAGGTAGCAGCCAGAGTCCGAAATTCGATGGCATAATTGGAGACGGGGCAATTACCTTGGCGAAGATGGAGAATCTCCCTGGCCGCTTCTCTTCCAACAACAGACCGATCGAAGACACGCTTCATCTCTTCGGTAAAACAATCCACGTTGAAGCAGACTGGAGACTGGGAATCCCACACAGCCGTTCCCCATTCACGTGCTCTGCCCACTAGTAGGGTTATAATGTAGGCGATCCTAGAACGATCACTAGGAAAGGTTAGAGGTTGTAACTCAAAATAATGAGCATTGAGACAGGAAGGATCGGCATGTACCGGGCTCACCAGCATAATGTTCAGGGGGAGGAAGCCTGGGCTCCCGAGGAGCTGAGCGTGGAGAAGGAGTCGCTGAATGGTCAGAAAGCTGGTTGTCAGTTGATTGCAGCTGTTGAAATTGCATGCTAAGTCTATCCACGCTAGTAGTTAGCGTCTGGAGGGTTTGGCTTACCCCTTGGATCTCTTGGTGATGTTGACCGATCATGGACCCTTGCTTCTCAACAGCCAAGCGGATCTGAGTCATATCTGATGAGTCCATAGTGGTCAGAACGTTTTGTCACGTTTTCAGAGAGTGGGACTCAGGTTCAGATATGACAAACACCCACAGGGAACACACTGGGCCAATCTTCAACAGAAAGCGGTCTTCAGAAAAAGCACAAAAAACAGTTCAGAAAGAAAGAGTCGTAAACGGCAAAACCCCAGCAGGAGAACAGGGCACAGGCAACTGGACACTCCAGAGAGGGTGCAGGTGAAACACAAAAGTCAATCCTCCTTCACGGCAGTAGGCCAGTCTTCATTCACCGGCAACAAAACACAGGCAGGCAAAAAACAGAAAAAACTTGGCGGCAAAAGTACAACATCTTCAGGCAGAGAACACAGTCGATGAAACATCAGGCAGAGGTCAAAACCAGGCAGGCAAAAACTCACAGTCAGGCAGGCAGGTCGCACTCGAGAACTGCTACGAGAAGACGGAACGTTCTGACAGGGAGGCAGACTGGTAATGGGGATTTTAAAGCCAGCTGAAATTGCGATCAGATGCAGGCTGATTGACGCTGATTGGTAGGCAGATCAGAGACACCAGTGGAAGCAGGTGAGAACCAGGAGCAGACAGAGGAAGGGCGGAGACTCAGACCGACAGCAGTGGTACACAACAGCTCCTGCAGAGGGGGACAAATAGACAAAACACTAGGAGGACAAACAGAGAGTCTGACACTGGTGAAGTTAGTCCAAGATGTCCTTTTGCATGCTTAATGGAATCAGTATTCTATTTCCCTTCATCAACAGGCCATCCACCATCAGCAGGTAATTTCTGTATTGCCAGAAAGGCTTCAACGGTGGTGCAGAACTGTTTCTTTCCCACCCTGTGTGGATCAGGGAGGACAGCTGCTTACACACTGGATCTTCTTCCTGTGCTCTCCTTATTTGTAGCAATTTCTCAGGTGAGGCCGGGAGCTGCTGAATGACCTCCTGGATATGAGCACTCACGTCGTTCTGAAGCACAAGGTCTTCCTCCATTGCCGTAGACTGGAGTGGAGCTCTTGATAAAGCATCGGCTGCTACAAGATTTTTTCCTGGTACATGTATGATTGTGTAGGAAAAATCCACAAGTCGTAATCTGAATCGCATGATACAATGTGGGATCAAGCGGCCTTGTCATCAAGTCATCAAGCGGCCTTGAGCTGAGGAGACTGATGGTCTAATGGTTTGTGGCCTGTTCGCATCACAAAGTGCAGACCCAGGAGGTAAGTCTGAAATCTTTCGCAGGCCCAAGTGACTGCAAGGGCCTCCTTTTCAATTTGGGCATAACTGCGCTCTGTCTCAGTCATACTGCGAGATATGAAAGCCACTGACCTCCAATCTCCAGAGTCTTGAAGCTGAGACAAGACCCCTCCTAACCCGTAAGACGATGCGTCTGCTGACACTCTCGTCGGTTTTTCTGGGCTGTACTGGGCAAGGACAGCAGATGAGCTGAGCTCATCTTTCACTTTATCAAACGCACTGTGCTGCGCTGCTCCCCACATCCACATGTTTTCCGCTTTCAGGAGTTCTCGGATAGGCCCTGTGAGCTCTGCAATGTTGAGTGAGAATTTTCCCACATAGTTGGCCATTCCCATGAAGCGTTTTACGTCGGACACGTCTTTCGGTGGTGGCATCTCTCTAATCGCTCTAATCTTCTCGGGATCTGCCTGTATGCCTTCTCCACTGACAACATGTCTGAGAAATTTAACCTGCTTCACAGCGAACTGACATTTGTCATTTAGAGTAAGGCCATGCTGCTGCAGTCTCTGCAACACCTTATGCACCCTCTCATCATGTTCTTTGGGCGTGGCACTGAATATCAGGATGTCATCTGCATGACACAAAGTTCCCTCTAGGCCGTCCAGCATCTGCGTCAATCGCTTCTGCACTGTTAAAAAAATCCCATGGTTTCAACTTAAAAAAGTTAGTGTCCGGGCTGCCTTACTATTTTCAGTTGACCAAATTTGAGATAATGAGTTGTGGTGATTTCTAAAGTATTTCAAACAAACACTTTTTCCAAGTTAAATGAACTAGATATTAATTCAAGTACACTTAAATCCTTTTGTATTGATAACTTAAGAAAACAAGTGTAAGTGATTTTTAATAATTCAAAACAAACTAACTTTCCATGTCAAGTAAACTTGATATTAATTCAGGTGTATTTAACCCTTTAGTTTTGATCTCAATTTAGTCACTGTATCAGACATTACTGCTTACAATAAACTATATAAAAACAAAACAAAAAACGATTCAGTTCTTTTTCCAGTTTAATGACAGAACGGCAAGGTAATACAAATAACCTTTGATCTAAATCGCAAAGAGTTTTCAGCACAGGCTGAATGAGATGACATAGAAGCCAGTGTACAGTGTATGTGTGTTTGTGCTTATCACAGAACATTATTTGCCTTACAAGCGAAAAACCCCAATTCTACGATGTGCACCAATAAATACTGTCGACACAATACAAAAAAGGTGTAAAATCAAGTCAGTCCAGCACAGCACAGTAGTAGAAATTACCTTTTATCAGCATCTCAGAGTTTTCAATAAAGACCTCAAAGGCTGAATGAGATGACATACAGAGATGCCTGTATATGCATGTTTGTGCTAGGACTTAATTGACTGAACATAATTGACAAATGAGACCATAATGCCACAAACATAAGCAGTGTGTGAGCAAAGACTTTTCCATCTTTTTGTTCCCAAAAAAGAACTAAAACAAAAATTAAAAAAATTGTAGGCTACATTTTGCAGTATTACCAAAATACGTTTTAGTAAAGACATCAAACTCTTAAGCTTGGAAGGTAAATGATATCAGACATTTGTCAACTGACAACTTTGTGGGAACACTCAACTGATTGTGACTTCCAAGAAGCTGAATTCAAAAAGAAAACTGGAAAAACTTCTGTGTATCGCCTACTCCCTTTTACGAAAAAGTCTGTTCCTCAGACCATGAACCCTTGCAGAGCAGTGGTCAGCACCAACATTCATGAGAACCTTCTGGATGACTTCAAAGGTGTATCGTAGCTCCTTTGGATAGTCAGTGTTCAGCACATAGAAGTTTTTGATGTCATGCAGAATGATTTGATCCTCGAGCACCACCATCATGTCAAGGAGGTCCTCTCCATCTTTTATCAGGATGATACCGACATTCATCTCTCTTGCCATGCTCTCTTCAGTGTCTGTGGCCTGTCCAAACAAAAGGAAATTAAGTACTGGTGTGGATTTTGCACAATGTCAGAATAATCAAGTGGTTCTCACACTTTTCCTGTCATTCCCCACCATAGAGGATAGGGAAATTTAAAGCTCCGCCTGTCCCCCATTGCCTCAAATGACACCTTCAAAACATTTTTCCACACTAAATTAATGTTACATCTTCTATCCATTCCTTTGGGCCTGATCTGATTGTTTTAATTTATATGTGGGTCTTTGCGTTACTGTTTAGTGTGGATCATGTCAATTAATAAACAAAGCAAAATCCTCCTGTTTGTTTGAGAACTAAGGGAGTTGTCCAACATGAAGCAAATTTTCTAGTAAGCACACACCAGGCCAACTGTCAGATGTTGAATGATAGTGTCATACCGGTCAATGAATGTTTGTGGCCCAAATTTGAGTAGTACACTCAGCAATCAGTCATCATGGTCAGTTTGTGTCATGGTCAGGGCAATCAGTATTATGGTCAGTTTGCTAAAATTGGCCTGGTGCGTGCTCATAGGTCATAGTGTGTTAGGTTCTAAAATCAGGCTTACTTCTGCAGTCCTGAGAAACCTTGAGGGGTCTTCACTGAGGAAATATGGCAACCCTCTTAAAGTGACAGCCCTTTTCATTCTGTTGGAATTCTTCAAAATACAGCATATCATTTAGGACACATGCCACTTAAAATTGGTTACAACAAAAATATTAATAATTCTGAGCACTTACATCATCCTCAAGCTTGCTGAGGAGATTCTTAAGCTCTGGAAATCTCTCCATCTTGGCCCGATAGAGATTCAATAACCGAGGCAAATGTTGGTCCAGCCCAGTAAAAAAGGATTCTGTCAAGTCAGCTGAGGTGATGCGATTGAATTCAGCTTTAATCTTTCAAAAATGAGGAAAAGAAAACAGACAAACATTATTTTCAGCCGGATTTGCACAAAGACCTAGGCCATCTTGCAGCCAGAGAACGCAATGGCACTTTGACAAACAACAGCTTTTGATCTGTAACTTGAGTTCAGACATGAAAACTCTAATGGGTAAGAAAGGTGGTAAGACAAACAATGTTAACAATGAAACAATGTTATTTATCCAACTTAAATTGGTATAAACATTACTGTTACCTCCAAATCCAAATGCAAATTACAAAACTAGCCTGTAATCCTGATTAAAGACACTTACCTGTTGCTCTGTAAATAAAGCTGGCCACTTAATCTTCACCTCTGCCACAGGTGGCTCTACAGTATTTCCACAATTTGTTTTCTCCGCAAAGAGAAGGTGCTGACCATCATTTCTTCAATTTTCTTCATATCTGCTCTCTTCTTCATCTCTCCAATAATCTGCAATCTGTCTTCTTCCAGGACATCTTTGGTTCTTCCCTCAGGGAGGTCTGGAAGAAAGTTGACCTCAGCTTTTTTAGCTCTCTTGAGTTTCTGTTTTGGTCCTGAGGAGCGGCTGTTAACTTGAAGTTCATAGCATCCAGCCATACGAAGCTTGTTCCTGTAGTTTCCCATTTTGAATTTCAAACTGAACTTCCAGCAGTACCAACCCTTGGAAGACCCAGGTTCCCTAAGGCAAGGATGTTTTTTGATGAGACTTTGTGCAACAATGTTGTATTCCTCTCGTGATGGGTAGGCAGTATGTGTACATTTTTTCAGCCAGAACGTCAAGAATTTCACTTTTAGTGTCTTTCCTTATATTCAGCAAAGTTCCATCTTTCTGGTAGGCATCGTTGCCCCCTTTAAGCTGTAACTCTACATCATATGAAAATCTTGGTATCTCAAATACCTCAGGCCAAGGCTGTCGTCTGGTGGAAATGTCCTCACAAGAAGATGTGGACGAGGGTAAACTTGCAGTGTCCGATGCTGAATCTGTGTGGTATGACTCAGTTGCGTTCTTGACAGTTATGTAATTAACTATGTAAGGCTATGTAAGTAACTATGGTAACATAGGCTCTGAACTTAACCTGGTAGGGGGTAGGTTTTGTTCAGGTTATGTTCAATTATGTTCGGTTATTTCAGTGCATGTTCAATCAGGCCGCTATTTTTATACTTGTCACACAATGGCGTTTCATTATGACGATGGTCCGATTGACAAAGAAGCACAAAATCATGTAATATTCATCCGTGCAATTCACCGTGAGAGGGCGATAAGACCACGACATCACATGATAGCCTATCCATTCTTTTCCAAACGAGTTTTTCAGCTGAATCCTAAATATAGGCTACTTGAAAAGCATTCTCCATCCCTACATTACTGCATGGTGGATTAGAATAGAATAAAATAAATCTTTAATGTAGGCTAGCTAGCCTACACCTTGTGTTTGGCTCACCAGACAGATGGACAAACAACATCTCAGACACATTGAATATATAATTAAAACAAGTACAGTACAAAAAAGGGGAAACATAGCCTATAGAAAATTAATAAATAAGTTTAAATATAGCTGTACAGCTCAGCCGGGTATGCATGTTGTCACTAAGTTTGGTTAAGAATGCTGATGGCATTTGGGATAAAATATTTTTTAATAGGCTACACACGCTCTCCGACTGGGAGTTTTTGTAGTGTTGGAGACGCAGAGCATATCGGCAAGCTGTCGGTCGGTGCGTAAAGTTTGCCTTGCGCTAAAGCAGTTCCCATGCCTTTCGACATTCACCCTTCCGATGATGGAGCGCAAAAGTTTAACTTGGCCCACAGCTGCAGAACCCGCGTTAAAATAGAAAATTACATTTGGGATTCTCAAAGATTCTCAAAGGTAGGCTAGTTTAAGAAAGCATCATTCAAAGCAGTCAATACAATACGTGATGCCCAGAATTATTATGACCGCCGCACAGCGAAGCGGCGGTCATATAGGTTTAGTCAGATTTTTTTTTTTTTTTTTTTTTTCTTTTTCGCATGTCCAAATTTCCGTCAAAGATTCCCGGGACACTGAAAGACCGGGGTAGACCCTTTCATAAACGAAAAATGACAGTTCCATGCTATCCATGTGGGGGTACATGCCCACCAAGTTTTGTGTACCCTGGTCTTTCAGTGTCCCGGGAATCCTTGTTGGTGTACGTCACTAAATGTACACATAAATTATTTTATTGTAAGGCCCCCCATGAACGAAAGTACACAAAACTTGGCATGCATTCGGAGGGTGTCAAAATGATCCTACACTTTTAATTTCGTGCAGTTTTGACCTTGTCAGCCAGAGATATTGTGATGAAAACACCTAATTTTTTGCTTTTTAATTTTTAACTAGGTGGCGCTATACATGAAATAAGTGGTAATGGGATGGGTTGACATGCCCCCTTAAGACCAACATACATAAAAAAGGTGGACCTCCTAGGCCCTACGGTTCTCGAGATATTCACAGAAAACTGTCTCCGGCCACCTACAGGCCAGTTGGTGTATAGTAACATAAATTAATTTATTGTGTGGCCCCCCACGAACGGAATTCCACAAAATTTGGCGTGCATACAGAGGGTGTCATAATGATCCTACACTTCCAATTTCGTGCAGTTTTGACTATGTTAGGTCACAGATACCTTCAATTACAACACCTCATTTTTACTTTTTTGTGTTTAACTAGGTGGCGCTATACATTAAATGATTGGTTATGGAATGGGTTGACATGGCCCCTTGAGATCAACATACAAAAAAAAAATGGTCCTCCTAAACCCTACGGTTTTCGAGATATTCACAGAAAACTGTGTCTGCCCTACCCTCCTTTCGGGGGGTCCAGTCCAGCGGGGGGGCTACAGATCAAAACGAAAAACGATGGTTCCATGCTATCCATGTGGGGTTACATGCCCACCAAGTTTCGTGTACCCCGGTCTTTCAGTGTCCCGGGACTCATTGACGGAAATTTGGGCATGCGAAAAAAATAAATAAAATTCTGACTAAACCTATATGACCGCCGCTTCGCTGCGCGGCGGTCATAATTAGGCTAGGTCATGAAAATGTGATGGAGTCAGTACAACCGATAGGCCTGTGCCACCATTTCATCAACACAATATTTCATCATTAAATCATTACCATCATTAAATTAACTCTATGCAGAATTAGACTACGAAAATGTGGAGCAGACAATACGTAGTAGGCTGTCATTAGTTAATCAACATGCACAAAGAAAACTATTTTAAAAATGTAGGCTATGTTTTTGCTTTAACTTTATGCACATAACTGTGATTGGTCAACTCGCTGTGTGTGTTGAGCCGGCTGCTTCAAGCAACCTGTGGGTAGTAACATCATACTAGTTCGCTAACATAAGCTTTGCAAATAAACTCAGACATATTTTGGTTACAATTACGGGGTTATCCGATTGTAAACTGTCTGTCTGCCAGTAAGGTTTTGAAATGAACACTTCGTATCGCCAACGAGCAGCAGTAGGAGTTCATTCTAACAACCTTTGCGGTGGTGAGCGACGCAGGCATAAGAGACACAAAACTTTGAAAGGTTTACGCCGACGTAAAGGCAACTGCATTGTGTCGACGCAGAAGCATAAATTCTATTCACCAGCACATCAGTGAGGGTGTTTACGTCGTATGCATCCACGCACAAATGTATGGGCGTACAAATAGCACTCGCTTTCAAAATAAAAACAACGATATTGATTTGCATGCATTATCTCTATGCTAAGCTCTTGACTATTGTTCTTTCACGGACCTTACGTGGGCCAGTCAGGCAAAGCCCACGGGCCGTATGTGGCCCGCGGGCCGTATGTTGCCCATGTATGGCCTAGGAGGTCCACCTTTTTTTTGTATGTTGGTCTTAAGGGGGCATGTCAACCCATCCCATTACCACTTATTTCATGTATAGCGCCACCTAGTTAAAAATTAAAAAGCAAAAAATTAGGTGTTTTCATCACAATATCTCTGGCTGACATGGTGAAAACTGCACGAAATTGAAAGTGTAGGATCATTATGACACCCTCCGAATGCATGCCAAGTTTTGTGAACTTTCGTTCATGGGGGGCCTTACAATAAAATAATTTATGTGTACATTTAGTGACCGTACACCAACAAGGATTCCCGGGACACTGAAAGACCGGGGTACACGAAACTTGGTGGGCATGTAACCCCACATGGATAGCATGGAACCGTCGTTTTTCGTTTTGATCTGTAGCCCCCCCGCTGTACTGGACCCCCCGAAAGGGCAGACACAGTTTTCTGTGAATATCTTGAGAACCGTAGGGCCTAGGATGACCAATTTTTTCCGTATGTTTGCCTCCAGGGGTCATGTTAACCCATTCCATGTGCACACATGTGCATAAACAGATACACACGCACACACATGCATTCACAGTAATCATACGTATGACACATACTCACACAGTAGACATATGTACGCATGCATGCACATGCACAAACACACATACACAGGCAAACACACAAGCACACACACACACACCCCCACACACATAAACATAAACGTGTACACGCACACATGCACACAATTCAAGAATTTCTCAGAATTATGAACAGGCAAGATGGGGGTGGGGTTGTATAAAATGAATTTTACATGTGAAATCTATGAACTAATCATGTTTTGGTACTTGTTGTCTAGCAGATACCAGTGAGAATTGAGTGTGGCTAATGCAATTTAGTGAGACAGTTAGAATCATACATGTATAGGCCTTTCAGCGTGATTTATTTTTGTGGAAAAAAGGTGCTGGACTGGGCGGCGGTCATATTTTGTACCGCTCTGCGGTACATCTAGTTTAATTGTGCTTTTGACATTAAATAGGCTATCCTAAACGTACGCATTTACACGGTCAGGCTATTCTCTGCCAAGCAAATCCCATCTGACATTAGCAGCTAACATTATGACTAGGCCTACTTTTCATTCAGTTTCATTCAGTTATTGAAACCTAGAGCTATATCTGGCCTAATCAATAGGCCAAAATCATAATTGTGTATCTGTGCCGAATTTCGTAATTCAAGTCCAGTGCAGAACTGAATAAGAAAATCATAAGGCTATGTATCTTGAACTTCCAGTATCAGCTAATAAGGAAATATAATTATTTAATTACAGTTTTTTCTGAATGCTTAAACACAACCGTAATTCTTATAGCACAATTTCTAAAACTATTAATACTTATAGCAAAACCACTCACTGAGTTCGCAAAACTAAAAGCACAAACAATGCTTTGCACTCAGTTTGCAATTTTGTAACACACACTTTGCACAACTGTAGGAACAATTCACTGCACAGCACTCTTTTTGCGGAACTGTAAACACATCTCATGCTTTACACTCAATTTCCAAATGATCAACACGCTCCTAGCAAATCTATACACATGTATGGCTATTATTTTCACTATTTTGCCAACTCTCTGGCACACTTTCTCATGTGAAAACTGTTTTAGTTAGTTCACTTTGCAATCAGCCTAAGCACTATAAATAAGCCACAAGTAATGTACAATGGGTACAATAGAGGGAGCAGGAAAAGTGAGAAGAGTAAGAATTAGAGGAAGCTGAAGAATAGGACGTGGAGATGAAGAAGTAGGAGGAAGAAGAGGAGGAAGAGGATGTGGTGGTGAAGAAGTGAGAGGGAGAGGATGACAAGGACAAGGAGGTGAAGTTAGAGGAAGAGGACAAGGAGGAGCAAGAGGAAGACGAGGGGGAAGAGGAAGGGTAAGAACAGAAACAAATAGCCCTTTTACAGGGAAAAAAATCAGTCTATATGTGGGGATATTGTCATGTCAGGCCTGGATACGGCATTCCAGAATATATTTTCCCCGGTGCCTTGGACTAGGACATTGCATGTGATGTAGACAAGATTTTGTGAGAGACGACCCAATGTAGACTGATTTGTTTTGTTGCTATTTTGTGTTTTGACTTGGAAAAACACACTTATGTTTGTTTTGATGTGTGTAAAAACACCTATACTTGAAGTTTGGATCCCTGTATGTTTGCAGAACTATGACAAAAGTATGACCTCAAACTGACAGTCTACCTTGTGCACAGAGAAAGCAAAAGAAAGATGTGTTTTTTATTCATACCATCAGTGTGTAGTTGGCACATTGTGTGCTTTACTATTTTGATGGCTTGTGTCTACTGTTTGATACGAAAACATCATTTTTACTAAGGTGTGAAGAGTTAAGCAAGGTGTGTTAGCTTTTGCAAGAGAACTACAATGTGTTGCTGATTAGGTGAAAGGTTTTCCTATTTGTGTGTAAAAGTTTTGCAAAAAAAGCCATAGTAGCAAAAAATGTGCTTAAGCAATCAGAAAAAACTGTAATACTGTATTTCAGCAGTTAGGGCACCAAAATGGCCAGCAGCGGCACTGTGTAGCCTATCTTGACATGTCTTTAAGTTTTGGGTTACAATATACAGGTAGTGGGCTCTCTGTTGATTTTAATGAGTAGGCCTAAGCCTAAAGTTACAGCATTTCTATCACAATTGACCAGACTTTGACCTTTGGTCTGCTTTTAACAAAATTCTGTCTATGATTGTTCCTTGTATTGCATCATGAGCCATCACTGCGCCTATTGCATTCTACTGTTGTTTGCCTTAAGCCTAGCTTGGTAAAAGTAACTTAAAAGTAATACAATAGTAGTGTAATGCCTTACAATTCAGATACAGTAATATTATAATGTAACAAATTACTTTGAAATGACAGTAATGAGTAATACATAATACATTACGATTTTGAAGTAACTTGCCCAACATGACAACCATCACTTTCTATGTGTGTGTGTGTGTGTGTGTGTGTGTGTGTGTGTGTGTGTGGAGGGTCAATCAAATTCTATAATTGCCACTGATGTGAATGATCTCACAAATCACACAAACCAAATCAAATTTAAAAAAATCGCAAAAGTATCAAAATCGAGATTCTTCACTTAGTATTGGTATTGAAACAATAATGTTGGTATTGTGACAACAGGAGTTGGGGGTGTGTCCCCACCAAAGCTGAGACCAAACCTTGGTAAATAAAAACCAATACTTGACGTTTGGATCTAGGGATGAGCATTGTTAAGAAATTCTTGTTATCGATGCCATTGTCGAGTCTGCTTATCGATGCGATTCCTTATCGATTCCCATATTGATTCCTGTACCATTTACTGAACACTTATAGGATGGCTTCGACAGTTGTTGGCTTTGAATGTCTAATTTAAAGTGGTTTTAGAGAATGAATATCAAGTGTGCTAATATCAATACAGAAGTTGAATGCTTTAAAATTTCTAATTCTAATTCTAATTTCTAAAACAAAGCTTTGTATTGGAATCGTTAACGTGTGGATGTGTACAATTCCAATGGATCGGAACGTTTGGAACCGATTCCTAACCGATACCTGGAACCAATTCCCAAGCCTATTTGGATCCCTGTATGTTTACAGAACTATGACAAAAGTATGACCTCAAACTGACATAGTCTACCTTGTGCACAGAGAAAGCAAAAGCCAGATGTGTTTTTTTGAGACCATCAGTGTGTAGTTGGCACATTGTGTGCTTATCATTGTGATGCCTTGTGTTTTCTGTTTGATACGAAAACATCATTTTTACGAAGGTGTGAAGAGTTACTGTAAGCAAGGTGTGTTAGCTTTTGCAAGAGAACTACAATGTTTTGCTGATTGGGTGAAATGTTTTCCTATTTGTGTGTAGAGTTTTGCAAAAAAAGCCATAGTTACAAAAAATGTGCTTAAGCAATCAGAAAAAAACTGTATTGTGATGGCTTGTGTTTACTTTTTGATTCGAAAACACCATTTTAATGAAGGTGTCAAGAGTTAAGCAAGGTGTGTTAGCTTTTGCAAGAAAACTACAATGTTTTGCTGATTGGGTGAAATGTTTTCCTATTTGTGTGTAGAGTTTTGCAAAAAAAGCCATAGTTACAAAAAATGTGCTTAAGCAATCAGAAAAAAACTGTATTGTGATGGCTTGTGTTTACTTTTTGATTCGAAAACACCATTTTAATGAAGGTGTCAAGAGTTAAGCAAGGTGTGTTAGCTTTTGCAAGAAAACTACAATGTTTTGCTGATTGGGTGAAATGTTTTCCTATTTGTGTGTAGAGTTTTGCAAAAAAAGCCATAATTACAAAAAATGTGCTTAAGCAATCAGAAAAAAACTGTATTGTGATGGCTTGTGTTTACTTTTTGATTCTAAAACACAATTTTAATGAAGGTGTCAAGAGTTAAGCAAGGTGTGTTAGCTTTTGCAAGAGAACTACAATGTTTTGCTGATTGGGTGAAAGGTTTTCCTATTTGTGTGTAGAGTTTTGCAAAAAAAAGCCATAGTTACAAAAAATGTGCTTAAGCAATCAGAAAAAACTGTAAATCTCAACAAGACTGTCCATTTAGATCTTAAAATCCATAACTTTGTTGAGATTTAAACAGCCTACAAAACACTGATTTGGCCCAAACTGTAATACGAATATGAGCCGAAAGAAACATTTTATCACAGCAGGCCCATGTGGTATTAATGACATAAATTAAGGGGCTGATTCTGCTAAATTGAACAGTGACTCCATTAGTAACACTTGTCCTTTCCCTACTTCATTGTCAACTGGTTGCTGTGGGAAAAAGGCAGGCTATTTTGGAATGGCACAAATTTAGAAACCATGAGGGTGCACTGTGTGCCTACTGGTCACTTCATTTCTTGAATTTCCCCTTGGGGATCAATAAAGTATCTATCTATCTATCTATCTATCTATCTATTTCTAAGGCTGGAAATTAAGCTATATTGTGATTTTGTTGCCTCAGTATTGCTCAAATGCTCAGAGTCGTTACTGTTTGTTCTTCTTCTTATTATCTAGCAGTGGTAAAAGTAGCCGATTGTTGTTTGTGTCAAATCTAACAGACATATATGAGACACCCCCATATACTTGCCATGCATGTAGAAATTCGAGCACTAATGTTGATCTTTGGTTTCCTCACCATCAATCTTTTCACATGATTGGCCTGTAGTTGACTAGTAGCCTATGCAGCCAGACTTTTCAAGGTTAATTGTAATAGCCTTTTAATTATTAACATATTCTTGTTGTTTGCTTATTTTATTGAAAGACATTTAATGAATAGTCTACTGCAGTAGTTGATTGGAAATGGAGAGTAATTCTTTCAACAAATTCGGTTATTAAGACAATATAGGCATAGTCACACTTTGTGTATATTTTTGCAGTGCCAGGACTTTCCTAATGACATTGCAAGCACACGTGGGTGCATACGTAGATTTGCATTCAGTTGGTCCACCACACCTACTCTCACTGTTTTACAGACATAGCCATATTTCCCCATTAAAAAAGGAGAACTTTACTTCATTGTTTGTCTGTATCAAAGGCGTTGTTCACTTTGTCTGAATGACGCTATTTTCTGCGTCTTGTTTATTCCAACCATGAGCTCTTTGGAGGAAAAACGAGAATGCATGTATCCTCAATTAGGCTACTTACACCTTCATTCCTACTCATCCTGGATTGGTGTAGATGAAACGAGTTGAGCTAGGATGACTCACTTATCTTGGATTTCTTAATTCTGCCTGTAAAATACCCATCAGATCTGGACCACGTCAGTAACACAGAGTAGCCTGTCATACGGAACTGGGCCATTGGCACCAGATCCGTCAATCGGATCCAGACTAATTTTGAACCAATGTGCGTTTGGACGCTGGATCGGGTCCATTCTGATCCATGCCGAATGTTGTGGTAGGTGTGGCCCGATCTGGGGTAGAAAACTCGTCACGGTTTCACTATTGAATTCTAATGCATACTGTAAATCACATTCCCAAACAAAGAAAATGCAAGGGTTCCTGGAAAGAATAAAATCTGTTTTATCACAATTTTTATAACCCACCATATTTACAAAGCTTTTCATGTTACTGAGTATTCTTAGTCACACTTAGGTAAAGTGTTTAACTAAAGTGTTCTTATTCACATATCTCCTGAGACTTTTAGTAGCCTAAGGGAAAGTAAATGATACAAGAAAGGCTCCGTTGCTTGCAGTGTTCACTGTGATTAGCTGATGAGTGACAGGTCTTGTGCTGATCCGTAGGTATGGTTTACTTGTGCTAAAGCAGAGAATGGAAGATAAATACATCAATAAAGAAGACAGGCTACAAACAGAAACCTTGACAGAGTAAGTTTGCAATGATTTAAAAATGCATTTTTGTGATGACATAACATGTCAATAACACAAACTTAACACAATAAAATGTTGCATAATAGTTAAGATTTCAACATTGATTGGGTTTAGGTTGGTGTCTCTCAGCTTTTGTTAGTGTCCTTAATTGTGACTGATTTTTTTCCCAGAGAGAAAGAAAGATAATAGGCTAGACTAAGACAGACAGGAGAACACTTGATAAATTATCTAGAAATGTGCAGGGTCAACCGCATAGCATTTCTTAGGACCTATACCATCTAGCTCACAACTGCTGTCTTTTAGTTGGGAAGATCCCAAACTCTATTATCATGTTCATGAAGAAGGTAATCCATTGTTTTAGGGTTGATATGCCATTCATTTAAAATCAGTTTTAAGGGTCATTCCGAGCCTGTCAACAGATTTTAGAAAAATTTCCCGCCTGACCATCTTGGATTTTCTTCAAACTTTAGGTCAATAATGGTGTTATACCCAGCAACTGTGCAAAATGTTAAGCTTGTATCTACTTTATTGTCTGAGATATGGAAGCTTAAAAAACAGGCTCATGAGTCTGAAAAAATGCTGTTTTTTAAAATGACTAAGCTCCTTCCGTCATTAATCTTGAACAATTCATGTTAATAATACTATGCTAATTGTCTCCAACTTCTGAAATTATTACCCAACAGTTGGATATTTGACTTGCTATGACTTGGAGAAAATATGCAAGACAGAGAGGGAGAAATACACATAAAGAGAGAGAGATGAACTCGAACCTCTGATGCAGGCGTGGATGGGCTAGGGCTTCCCTTTATGTTGCAAGTGAAGAGATAGATGAAATAAAGACATGTGGAGACCGAAAGGCCAACAACCATGCTCTTTGCTATGACCTTGGAGATACAAAAAAGACACACAATCGAAATCAGTTAGACAAATGCATATTTACAGTATTTAATTACAAGACAGGGCAAGCCAAAGCATCTTTTAAGGAATATTTATACTTTTTGCTGCTAATGTGAAAATATTACTTTTGCAGTCCATACTCATGATTAAAAATAAATAATAATGAATAAGCGTAGCAGAGTATGTACCTATTTTAGTGAGTAGTTTTTCATATTTTTTATACGGTTATGGTTATGGGATTTTTATGACACTTTTGTCCAAAGCAACATACAAATACAAAACAATATAATACTTAAATTTAACAGGGAACAATTTAAACATGTTGGTCAGACTACATTAAGGAGAATAGCAATAATAAACAACAATGTCAAATTAATCAGCAGCCTAATGAAAGTAAACAAGTCAAGTCAAGTTTTTTTTATATAGCGCATTTCATACACAGAGGTCATTCAATGTGCTCTACATAAAGAAAAGCAAAAAGTAATAACAAATAAAAACTTCAAAGGGTAATAGTGAAAGAATAGTTTATAGATCATAATAATAAATATTTTACAAATAATGAATAAATAAAAAGACAAAATAAAAGACACAAGGTAGAATAATTTTCAAGGCAGATTCAGAATTTGTAACTCTGTGCAGTTAGCAGAAAGCATCTGAGAACAGTTTGGTCTTAAGTCTAGATTTAAAACTGGCTACAGTTGGGGCCTTTGTCATCCGAAAGTTGGTTCCAGAGCTGCATGGCCGACTGATATATCGGGCCGATATTTGCGTTTTTTACGTGTATCGGCATCGGCTGATAAGCAGCTGCATTCGCAGATAGTTTTTTCCCGCATTATTTACATACAGGCGTCCACAGGCAGCTCTGTGTTGCTGGAGACGCTGCAATTCACGTGCAGACTGCCCCTCCCCCACGAGCAGAGTGCTGAAAGCCTGCTCTTCAAGACAACAGTAAACTTTAAAATTTCAAAGCATCTTTTAACTGTTTGACTTATTGCCGTACGGCAATATTGAAATATTGCCGTACACTTTGAAGGTGGAAGCAAGTTTGTGGGTCCAAATGGAAAACACGAATGATAGATAGGTAGGCTACTTTTTTTAATGCTAATGATCGTTTATAAAACTGCTTGCCATTGTAGCTGCAAATAGCTAAGTTGTAGGCTATCCATATTCATGCAGTAGCTGTTACAAACACTGGTCATATGATTAAGTAGCCTAATGCCAACCGTGGTATTTGTGGGAGTTTTATTCAGCGACCACCTGGCTGAGTGTTGGAGCGTGTGGTGTGTGTGTGTGTGTGTGTCTCCCTCCCTGAATGCCTGTTCTATAAAACATGCTTGCCATTGTATTTAGGGAGTTGCAAATAGCTAAGTTGTAGGCTATCCGTATGCATGCGTTAGCGGTAGCTGTTACGAACACTGGTCAATCATATGATTAAGTAATGCCGACGTTGTTCCGAGATATTTGTGGGAGTTTTATTCAGCGACCACCTGGCTGAGTTTTGGACGCGTGTGGCGTGTGCGTCTCCCTCCCCCTCTCCCTTCGAGCGGGGCGGAGTTGCCATATCACAGTGATATCATAGCTTTAATAATGAGAGACGTGTAGTTGAATATTAATTCGTGTTAACGTTTATCATGTACCAGACATACCGTGTATGCCTTACTTGTTTAGAGCCATTTGCTAACGTTATCATTATCAATCCAGTTCAATGGTGGTTCGTCAGCTACAGTACCAAACAGAAGTTTGTGTGTGCGTCTGGTCTGTCTCACTCAGTGGGACACACGCATCACAGCGATATGAGAGTGCTGCGCTACCTGAAGGAGAGATTTTAAAACTTTGAGGGATACGTTTTTATACCTTTTGACGTTGATGCCGTTTAGAACAGAAACATCTGACACCATGTTATTTCCACATTATTTTTCTCTGCTGATTTATGTTCTGTGGTTGACAAATCTGGCAGCTTTTTTTAGAAAAATATAGACATAGAAAAATTGAAACCATGCAGTCTAAAATGACAAATCAAGCACTTTATTGCAATAGCTACTTTTCAGGCTTATTGTTTTCTTAAATTATTTAAATGTGTTGACAAATGACATTTTGTGATGACTTGAATTATGTCTTATAATATGTCAGCAAGCAATGCATCATCAAGGCTGTGTTGTAAGATGTTGATGAAATCATTTTGCACAGTTAACCATATCCAGTGCACCCATCCATAAGTTCAATAAATGTTCCTTTTTTTAAATTGAGACTTATAACATTTGTTATCATCATTTGTGTAATTATGTGTCATTTGTATGATGTAAATTGGGAGCAAAATAAAAGCAGTATCGGCTCCAAATATCGGCTCAAGAAAGGCTGATGGAAAAAAATCGGTATCGGCACTAAAAAAATCCATATCGGTCGATCCCTAGTTTATAGAGCTGTAATAGAAACGGTAATATTATAAAACTATAAAACTTACTAATATTATTGCAAAACGTCTGCTCCACTATTTGACTCATCAAAGTGTTTCACATGCGATAAAGTCAGTTGTGACGTTAATTATGTACACTGCAAAATTGCATATTGCCTTAGTGTATATTTGTTATGTTTAGGCAGATCAAATATTAGGGGATGTAGCCTTACGTTGATTCGTAAAGGCTGGATTACACACGGTGCCTTGGAAAATGAGTGGAATGTGGGTGCAGTTCCAAGCACCCCAGGCATACATGAACGTAAAACGGTGTGGAGATGTCTCTCTGCTTTTCCTCGTTTGCCATAGCTGTAATAGTTGGGGTGAAGTGCAGCGATCAATATAATTTTCACTTATCTTCTACACAGGACGCATTCGTTGTAATGTTCTATTTGCGACAATTGATTGACTGATTTAATTTCAATAACACAAGTTGATGAGGTGATTGAAGAATCAGATTCCAGATTTCCTCAAGACTAGTTCACGATATATTGCAAAATTATTTGCGTTCTATCACTTTTAAAATTGACTTTACATTTCTGGGCCCAGTTCCCCAAAAGCATCTTAAGCCTAAGAGCGTCGTAAAGTCCCTCTTACGAACGTCTTAAGATTTGCCGACTGTTTCCCGAAACCATCGTAGCTTAAGAGCGTTGTGAAAACACTCGTAGATCTACGAGTGCTCCAGAGTACTCGTTACCGGCTAAGAGCGTCTTAACAGTACTTCTCACTGAGGTCACCAACAGGACATACAGAGGAATTACAACTTAGAATACATAATCCATTTTACGTTCCCATTCTTTATTGTGTTTACCTGTGATGAATCAGATTTTAGCGTGCAAAATAGCCTACATTTAATGGTCATAATAATGTGATGAAAAGTGGACAAAAATGCTATGAAACGTTATGAAACGAGACGTTGCCAGAATAGTTTGACATTATCTTTGCTAAGTGAATATTTTATTAGGCCTATGAGGTAAAAAGCAGAGAAAGCAACATGTGGTGTAGTCTGTAGCTTACTGCATCAAAATCTAAGCCTACACATTTCCTCTCTTTCTTACTCGACTTCTTTCTTATCTTCAAACGTGTTCTTAAGTGACACCGCGAAAAAATATAGCATGGTGCAACAATCTAATCTTAAAATAATTACAATTATTTATGTCTCTGTGTGGTATATAACCTACTTGGGATGCTTACATGCAGATGTCAAAGTGTTTCTATTTTCGTATTGATGTGAATTAATGTGTAGATCCGAAGTTTAAATGGTAGACCTATAGCTGTGACGTGTAGTCACCTGACATCACCGTCAAATCAGAGGATATTTCAGAACTATTAACGTGGACAGCTCCCCTTAAGAGCATCTTAAGAGCAGTGCACGCGCGTTCACGCTACGAGCATGTTCGGGAAACAGTCGGAAAAACCAAACGAACGATCGTAAGATGAATTGTAGAAAACCCTCTTAAGAGCGTGTCTCCGTCGTTATCGGGGAAGTGGGCCCTGTTCTGTAGTGTTCTAATGAACAAGGGCGTCATAGTGGGGGGACAAGTGGGAATAAATTACCCGGGCCCCAAGTGGGGGGAGGGCCCCTAAGGAGTTGAATTTTATTTTCCTTAATAATAAATAATTTCCTTAATTTAAAGATCTTAATAAATGTTATTAACTAATATAGATGCAAATATTTCAGGTAAATGCATCAGTTGATTGATGTATTAAATTGTGTCCAAGCCAACATTGTTTGAGGGCAGGCACCCTCTCCCTTGCACGAAATGGTTCAGTCCGCCTTCCCCTGCTAGGCGCATTTTTGAAGTAGGCCTAACGTTCATTCTGCCGAAGCGGCAATGCAGACGGTCACGGTGTAAAGATGTCTAAGTCTAAGAAAGCTAAATCCGGTTCCCAGAAAAGAAAAGAGAGGCAAGAAAGGGAGAAAAACAGAAATGAGGGAAAACAAGTGTTAACAGCCTTCTTTCCCAAGAAAGGTGAGCCCAATGTGAAAGCAATAGTCTACAAATGAAATGAACTCCTGAAGGTTACAAAACACTTCAATACCACCGCGAATCCGCGATTATCAGTGCTAAAACAGCATTAACACAAAATTAGAAATAACATGATGCCTGATTTATTGCCTACCACAACATTTCAATAGCATACTAATTCGAAAATTATTGTGAGCTAATAGCATAACTTAGTAGGCTCAATGTTATATAGGTTCATGAGGAAAGGCTGTCAAATTAGTAGCAAAGCTAACTTGTGAAACGCATCACACTCAGTTTCAGAAACTGTCACAGAGGGTGATGCAGCAGCAGCAGACCTCTCACCATCTGATGTGGACTTGAGACAAGGTGAGCCTATGGTTTAAAATGAAATCACACGAAAGGCTATACTGCAATGTATATTTAGCAACACTGTCATGCTCTGTCTTTCACTGTAGTCTAGTGTAATTAGAATAGACCATTTTTTTGCCACAACCATCAGAAAAATAAAATGTTCTTATGTTTGTATGAAGCTATGGAAGCCCGTTTGCGCCACATAAAAAAAAAATCTGATCTATTATATCTCATTATTGTGAGATACTATGTCATTATTGTGAGATAGTATCTCGTTATTGTGAGATACTATCTCACAATAACGAGATAGTATCTCACAATAATGAGATACTATCTCACAATAACAAGATACTATCTCACAATAACAAGATACTATCTCAGAATAATGAGATACTATGTCAGAATAATGAGATACTATGTCAGAATAATGAGATACTATCTCACAATAATGAGATACTATGTCAGAATAATGAGATAGTATCTCACAATAATGAGATATCATAGATCAGATTGTTTTTTTTTTAAATATATATATATATATTTTTTTAAATCTGATCTATGATATCTCATTATTGTGAGAAACTATCTCATTATTCTGACATAGTATCTCGTTAATTGTGAGATAGTATCTCATTATTCTGAGATAGTATCTCGTTATTGTGAGATAGTATCTCATTATTGTGAGATACTATCTCGTTATTGTGACACACAATAATGACATAGTATCTCACAATAATGAGATATAATAGATCAGATTTTTTTTTTTATGTGGCGCAAACGGGCTTCCATATGAAGCAAATGAAAAATGAAATTTGAGGAAATTTTACACAGAATATTTAAATATTAAAGCATGTTCAGTCACATCCATAAGGCTACATAAGCTGAAACTGGTTAAAAACTACCTGAGATCAACAATGAGTCAGGATAGATTGAACAGCCTTGCCCTTCTCTCCATTGAAAGTCAGTTGGCAAGAAAACTGGACTTTAAAGGGACACCAGGCAAGCCTGATGCTTTTTCTCTACAAAACTCCCCCTCGCTCGGTCTGAAGCTCTTTTCCTTTTCTTTGCATCTTCAGTCAAGGGTTTTCGCTGCTTCTTCGCCGGCTCTGCAATTATACACACGTTTGCAACAATCGCTAGCGCTTCGTTAGCCTGCCTCTGTGCTGTAAACTGATCCTGCTTCGGTCGGCGGGTAGGATACACCGAACTTGCAAGTGGGATATTCTTCCTACAGGCAGAAGGGGCGGGCGAGAGAGCCTTCATTCGCCCCGTAATGAGTCATTTAACCATATACCGACTTACGAAGATGATTAATTAACACGAAAACGTTGCCTGGTGTCCCTTTAAGGACCTCATCAAGGATTTTGCCACCAAAAAGACCCGTCAGTGGGCACTAACTGGAGTGTAAATTTCAGTGTTTAGCACTTTGTGGAAGTCTGTTTTTTTAATGAATTTTTTTTTTCTTTCATTGAAATGAAGCATTTTGTTAATGTGGCATTTTTCTTTAATATGCTCCTTGATAGATAGCTGTTCTCTTCAGCCAAAAGTGTTCAATTTGTATAGATAGCTGTTCTCTCAGTCAAAAGTGTTCAATTTGTATAGATAGCTGTTCTCTCAGCCAAAAGTGTTTTCATTCATTTCATGTTCTAGCTTTTAAACATTCTTCAAATAAAACAGAAATTGGGAAGTCTTGGGTAATAAGATTATTTTCTGTTATACAGTACATATAAGAGTTGTTAGATTAATTCAATGTGTGATTAGATAGTAGTTAGTTGTGAACCTCATGCTTCATGCTTACAGCCGGTGGTTGGTTGGTTGGGGGGGCATGGCCACCACTTGTGCATAGGGCCCAGAATTTGCTGCTACGCCCCTGCTAATGAATAATTGCGAGTGCAATGGACAGTGCAAGATTTCTTTTAAACTACTGGTAATTATAACACAAAAACTTTTATTTAGCTGCAACAATCATACATATTCCCCAAGATCCTGAAATGCATCCACCTTTAAGTTGACTGCATCTGCTGGGTTAAAATTCAAAATCAGAGTAGTTCTGGTTTAACCCGAGTTTAATTTGGAATTAGCTAATCCTGTGTGAGCCGTTACACAGCAATCATGTTCAACTTAGTGCTCAGCTGTGTGTTAAACTCTAAAACCTCGGTTTTAAGGATCGCCATGCTAACTGACAGAGCCCAATGTGAATGTGCTCAGCGTCAACTGAATCTAAACAAATCAGGTAAACTTTATTTGACTTTCCCATGTGCGTGACATTCCGGCACAGTAGGTGGTGGTATGCACTGATTCCCATTAGGTGTTTAAGAATTTGAACCTGCTTTCCATGTGACTGAACTGAACTGGCGTCCAAGAGGCAGATTTTGTACACTAAAATTCCAAGAATTCAAATGACCGTGTTAACCATTATTGAATCTAATAGAGTTAATCCTACTACATTTGGACTAACCTGACTCTCGCCAGATGAATTTCGTAGTGGAGCTAGGCGGAACGAAATTCATCTGGCGAGAGTCAGGTTACATTTGGACACCAATTTAGTAGAGACATTTCTTGGGATATAACTTTTGCCTAACTATTATTTGAATAATATTCATAAGGCTAAACTAGCCAAATAGTGCTAGTTAAGAAGTTTGGACCAGAGGTGGACATCTCAGAAAGTAAGATTGCTTCTGCCCTTAACAAAGATGATATTGCAACAAATTGGCCATTAGTTAATCTTACTTTATGAGTGTTAATTTCAACAATACAACTGAGTATTTATAATCCTCACGGCATAGTGATAAAGCAACACTACTGTAGACTTTATAATAGCTTAATGTTTCATATTAACTCTATCCAACACACAATGCATTTCCCAGAATGCCACAGCCCCAGTCCAAATATTCTTAAAGAGATGACATATTACTCCTTATTGAAATTGTATTTTAAAATGCAATATGATTTTTTTTTTTTTTGGGGCTTTTTTATGCCTTTAATTAGATAGGATAGTGGAGATTGACAGGAAGTGAGTGGGAGAGAGATTCGGGGTGGGATCCGGAAAGGACCACGGGGCGGGAATCGAACCCGGGTCGCCAGTGTACAGTGCAGGTGCCCCAGCCAGTCGCGCCACTGCTGGGGCCTGCAATATGAAATTTAACAGTATCAGAAGGTTTACCTACTGTAGCTGATATTTTATTGTCTATTTTAAACTGATTACACACAAACACCATCAAGTAGATGACTATCCACACAATATTCCCATGGGTAGAATTTTATAACTTTTCTGTTATGGTCAGAGAGTATAATTTCTCTGACAGTGTTGACTTTTCATGTTAAACTCGAAACTTGAAAGTTTCACTGCAAATCTGATGGATTATTCTTTTACGTACAGGAGGATTTCTGATTGCCCGGTAATGAGACATCCTTCTAAAATGAATTAGGTACAGCCAGAGCCATAGAAAAACAGAGTTGCGACACTCCCATAGACTTCCATAGGAAACAATGGCGGCGCTTTTTCTAGGCTACTTCCGCGTTATGCTGAGCTCATAAGTTCCTAACTTTGACATTCACGGCTTTAGCCCCATTCACTTTCATTGCTTTCTGCCTGATATTGTCAGTGGTAAGTAGACGAAGGTACAACGTTTTTTCAATTGGCATATGCATTTCCTATACCAACTGCACTAGTAGATACTGGTATTGTTCTTTGAGGATTTTGTGCTGCTTGTTTAACTGATATTTATAGCTTAAATGTTGACCGAAATTTCGAAGCTAAAAGTTAGCCTGCAAACCTTGATGTGGAGAGAGGTTAGCTTAAAGATAATGTTCCTACGTCAATAATGAATTTCAGACAAAACACATTTGGTTAGCCTATTGTAGTAGGGCAACTTTAGATGATAGGTTGGTTGTCAACAGGTTTTTATTATGTTTATAATGCTATATTTATCAAACCTGATTGATTGTGTTAGCTTACGTTAGCTAGTCAGCTCATTGACATAATAGTGTTAACGATAGACATGCTATGAGGGGGAACACGACAAATTACAGTTCATTCAGCATGGTAACTCTATATTTAGATGTGCTGGTTATCAATGGGTTTGTGATTAACGCTCTTCTGGTGAAAAATGGAGCAAATTAATGTGATTATTGTCTTTAAACCTGATATAGATTAGCTTGCTAGATGGCGAGTTTTATGGCGTTATGAACTGAACCGTGGCCTGAACATGACATGAAGCTAGTGTCCACGACTCGTGAAAGATTCAGTTATGAATTTCAGGGGAAGCAGTAGGAGCAAAACCTAGACTATTATAAGTTATTGTTGTTGTTACTGGTGCGTGGCTCTTGTGTCCCTTGCCAGCCCAGTCCTGTGCCACTATCACTGTTCCAAACGGGTGTGGCACAAGCGTGGTTGTGGGACAGTGGCGTCTTTATAGTAGCCTACAGTAGGAGTTTTTGCTCCAACTGATAATCGGTTTCAGGTTAGTTCCTTTAGTTTTCAGTAATTTTACATTTCGTGTTGGTGTTCTTGGTGTAATAATTTTGATTGCTTTGTCTGTCAAGTAATTTGTCAAATACATAGCGAAGTTTGCATGGAAGTGACTGACGTGACACGAGGGCATTGCCTTTCATTAGGTCAGTGATCTTTGTAAGTAGGACAAATGTATTTTTTTGGATAACTGAAAAGTGTAGTCAGGTTAATAGGGCATAGATCACTCTGAAAGTAATTCCCAACATTCTTCATGTTGTTATTGTTATAGTTGTTGTGTGGACTTGTGGCACCCCCAACCAGCCTTGCAAATAGTTGGCTGTGTATGGGTAGCCTATGTAAAACTCTTGCTGGCCTCTTGCTTAGGTTTCTGCTACTTACTTAATGTGTTGTCCCAAGTATACACTGTGCCTGTTCTGCTTATCCAGGACCAAGGATGCAGAGTAAAAGAAGGGTGTGCGATATATGACTGGAATGGACAGATAAGATAATTTTTTATGTTTGAGGTCCACACAATGGGGCCCTTACACAAAGGGAGTTGTGTTGATCCAGCATCTTCCACACCTCCCATAACACTCCTGACTCCAGACAAATGTGTTGCATCCTCCTTACCAGATAGATAGATAGATAGATACTTTATTGATCCCCAAGGGGAAATTCAAGAATGTCACCATGTCCCTCTTAGAGGTGTACAGAGTATATGGAGAGCTATCCATCCCTTCCACATTGTGTCTTTTGTGTAGTTCACACACAATTGTTGTTTAAACTTTGGATACTGAAATCTTTTTATTTTTTGGAAACCTAAATTAGTGTCAGACCTCCTTTTTATGTTGCAGTGTCACCATACCTTCCTCACAGTCTTTTTTGCATTTGTTCTTGTTCTTGTTTTAAACACATATTGAAAAATTCTATTGAAAACCTAACATCAGTCATCCTTTTCATGCTGTAGTCTCACCAGGCGGCTGAAATATAAGTTATAAGTATTTTATTGAAATAGTTGATTGCTTATTGCTTAGTGTGTTATTGAAACAGTGGGTGTCTTGCAGTATTGATCAAACTTTTCACATTTAAGTTGTTATTGATTCTTATTTAGCCTATGTGTTTTTGACATGTTTATGGCTAGTCTTAAAATGTTACTACCAAGGCCACCTTTATGCTATTTCTCTAAAAGAACTGAACAGATTTAATGCATTGATGAAACTTTTAAAATGTAAGCTGTTAGGCTACTGAATGCTATTTATATATTTGATAGACGTTTATTGCTAGTCTTACAATGATCAAAGCTGTAGATTGGGGGGGGGGTCTGGGCACCTTTATCTTCATCTCACCAAACGAACTGAGAAGGACACTGGATCTAATGTCCACACACAAAGGGATACAAAAGGCATAGCCTACATTTTGACAATGTAAGTAAAGTATATGTAGCGTGATACAGACAAATGTAGGAATCCAATAACAGCTTATGTCCAGCAAGGAAACAAACGTCCAATGTTAGAACTACCAAAGAACATATTTTAGATCGATGTTGCAGACCAATTATACTCGCAATATGTAATTGACACTATAATGTAAGCATGCTAACACGTAATAACACTCGTTTTTGTTTTGTTGTAATGTTTCCCGTCCAATAACGCACTTGCTGCTGTCTATCCCATTGAAATAACACTACACGCAAAGAGCTGTTTGGAACTGTTGAAGCGTACGTGAACCACGTGACCGCGTGGCGATGACTTCAAAGAGTGTCGCAACTCTCTTTTTCTATGGCTCTGGGTACAGCTATTTCAATATTGCTCCATCTATTTTATATAGTCAAAAAATGCTTAAATTGTAAGGCTTTGTGTGCTTTTATATTTGTAAACCTGCTCACAGTGATATGTTGACTACATGACATTTTTTCCATTAAAAGGAATATCAACCTCTAACTCTGGTAATGTGGAGACATCATTACTTCTTGAACTGGACTCTTATCCTACATAACCATGTTTAACGTTTACAGTGTCCACAGTATAGGCCTAATAATACCCTTTTAATAGGCATATCCAGATATTTTATTGTTCAAGATGTCATCACTGATTATAACATTTGGAAAATGTGTTTGAAAACCCAAACTAACAATAATACAGCCTAATGAAGGCAGGTAACTAAATGTTGCAATGCATGCTGGGAAGCAATTAAGGTTGCAAAGTTCATTTTAACTTTACTCAATAATGTAAACAACTAAAGTTAATGAAAACTTTCACCTTAACTTTACATGCACGCACATAAGGGTTATGTTAAACTTCACCCTAACATTAAGTGTCCATTTAATTATAACATATAAAGTTTATGTAGAAATGTACATTCACTTAATGTAATCAATTGTGATTTACCCAACATGATAGAAGCACATACCATTAAACTTTACCCTTTACATTATAATAAAAGTAATATAAATACATGCAAAATTGTCATCTAATTAAATTACATAAAGTCTTTGGCTTTATTGTTTAAAGTTTTTGGCTTGATTATTTGAGTGTATATATGTAAAATATACAAATATTCTATTTTTGGTGTTCATAAACATTTTGGAAACTAAAATGTACATACAGAGAGAGATGAACTCGAACCTCCGAAGCCTTGGGCAGCAGGTGTGGATGGGCTAGGGCTTCCCTTTATGTTGCAAGTGAAGACATGGATCAAATAAAGACATGTGGAGACCGAAAGGCCAACAACCATGCCCTTTGCTATGACCTTGGAGATACAAAAAAGACACACACAATCGAAATCAGTTAGATAAATGCATATTTACAGTATTTAATTACAAGACAGGGCAAGCCAAAGCATCATTTAAGGATTATTTATACTTTTTGCTGCTAATGTGAAAATATTACTTTTGCAGTCCATACTCATGATTAAAAATAAATAATAATGAATAAGCGTAGCAGAGTATTTGTACCTATTTTAGTGGTTTTTCATATTTTTTATGCGGTTATGGTTATGGGATTTGGCAGACGCTTTTGTCCAAAGCAACATACAAATACAAAACAATATAATACTTAAATTTAACAGGGAACAATTTAAACATGTTGGTCAGACTACATTAAGGAGAATAGCAATAATAAACAACAATGTCAATTCAGTCAATAGCCTAATGAAAATAAACAATGAAAATGAAGGAAAATACCAATAATAAACAATAATGTCCATTCAATCAAATATAATAACAAATATAGCTGCAAGCAGCAATGTGGGGGCCAAGCAGTAGGCCGGAGTAACCACGGCAACTCAATGCTGTTAGCTCAATGCTGCAATCAGACATATGGCCATAAGCTGTCAGAGCAAGTTTCATGTCTAGCACGTCAAAAAATACAAGCCAACTTGCATTTTTGCTATTTGCAGCGATCCTAGAGGTCAAAGGTCACCAAATTTCTTGGACGTCCTCCCGATGGAGTCACGACACCTTATGCTACAGTGGGCATCGCTTTCAAATGGCCACTTCAGTCGCGCATTACGAGGCGTGAAGCTGCGTGAAGCTTTAGTACCACTTTCAGCCACTGTGCGTCGCTCTGCCACTGTACATCGCTCTGTCAGTAGCCTGACTGCCGCCCCTTCTGAAAAAGCAGGAGGCTACCAAACATAATTGTTACCGAGAGGAATCCCAGCCTACGAATTCAATAACAAAATAAATCATGCATAATTAAACATTACCTCGATTAAGGCTACTTGGGTATGGCTTAAGGCTTGACTACACGGTGGTAGCGAAAATCGAAATCTGCTATGTTATTGTCAGTGTTGGGGGCAATGCAACTACGCAAATCAAAACAGTGTCTTAATTTACCCTACTTCTTGACTGCAATGTAGTCAGTTGACTGCTTGACATGTCATTTTTATTTTTCTGTTTCTGTACAATAAACAAATACATCTGCTTTATGCCGCAGAATTACATTCATATTTGGCTGACTGCAGACGCGCCACTTCCCTCCCGATATTCCAAGATTAAGATAGTAGCCTATACAAAAAGCATAGGCTACTATCATAAAAATTCGTTAAAACGAATAGCTATTTGCAATTTGACAAAACACTGGTCCTCATTTTGCGAATGCGAGGAAGATATGAGCCTGTTGCATTTAGTTAGATGTCCGAGTCACGCATGTTTGAAAACCACTGGCCCGTAGGCTAGCCTAATCACAATAATTTAACACACGACAGTTGGATAGCCTACTTCAACATGTCCCCATGCCTACATTTTTGTGAGTAGCATAGAGATCGTTAAAAACAATAAAGTAGCCTATGTCTCTCCGTTTGGGACATCGAAAACGTATAGCCTATTTTTAATAGGGTAGACTACCGTCGGAGATGCTGACTGGCAAAGGCCTCGGGATAACACGTTATCTCCACTATCATCAGTAATGCCCCTTGATCAAAGTGGGGAATTAAATAAAAGTTTGAGAACCACTGGGTTAACAAGTTACCTGCAGTCCAGAGCAATATTCTGATGATCGGCGATGATATCGGCAAATATTTGTTTTCCAAAGTAAGAATTTCACTTGACCATGCACCTTCGACAATGAATAGCTCATTACACTTGTTACTGTTAAACGTAGGCCTAACTGGTATCATTATAAACATTATTCTGTGTCCTAAAACTGGCATATTTTATGGCATTGTGTCATGTAAATTCGTTGCAAAATCTAGAGAAATGTGTGAGGTGGTCTGGTCAGCGGGGGACAATTGAGACACACATTGGATTGTGTTATTACTTGAACATTCCACACATATCCACAGCTGTGGTAGGCCTATCAGGGGCAGGATGATTACTGTTAGCGCAGGCTTTATATAAAAGTCTTCAACAGAAGGCCTCGAATGCAGGCTTGCCCTGTGGTTTGCGCAGCCTACAGTAAATAACAGACCCGCCACAATGTGCGGTATGATGCTTTTTTACGAGCAAGATGTTTTTGGTGCCCTACGCACACTGCATGTTCTTAAATAACAATGATCATCAGTAATATTCGACCATTCATTTGTGTAAATGGGCAAGCGTGACCACCTTGATTGGCTGATGATTGTAACGCGGGCATGATTCCAAACACCTCCCTTACGATAATGAGTGACAGGTGACAGGTCTCAGAATGCGTGCGCTACACAAGGACGGAAGATGATGAATAACTGGGGCCGTAGGCTATTCACAAAGGCTTTTATCTTACCACTAGGAGTAGGCTACTCCTAAATCGCACTAAAAGATTTTAGCTTGGAGTTTTCTCTTAAAAGTTATTCACAAAGCCTTTCAGACAACTCCTAAACTAGGAGTGAGTCTTCGTTGCTATAGATGACGTCATTACTCATGCACGAGCTTGACTGAAGTGACCACCTTGATTGGCTGACGATTGTAACGCGGGAATGATTCCAAACACCTGTCTTCCGATGATGAGTGACAGGTGACAGGTCGGAGAATGCGTGCGCTACACAAGTAGTGAGAAGGAAGATGATTAATAACTGAATAAAAAGGCCTAGCCTAAATGAATAATGAGTAAGGCAAAACAAATAGCCTAGTAGCCTAATGAAACATACGGATTGATTAAATTATTCTGTTACTATGCCTACGTTTGCAAAAGAGAACATTTTAATTTGATGCACAATAATGTTACATTTAATTTACATTTTGACAATGATTAGCCTAGTTTTGGTTGTTGTTGGTGGCGTTATTGCATGTTAGTTATCCTACAATGCAAAATTGCTTCCTCACTATTGAAAGCTGCATAGGATTTCAAAACACGGCAAAATGCCGCAGGTTTGTGAATAGGTGTGAGTTCTTTTAAGCTGTCAGAGGTGGGAAGGTGTGATTTGTTGGGGGCAGGGCCGAATTAACTGGTCACAAATGTCTGATGGCCCCCCAGCCAACGTGAATCGGGTGGTCAGTTAATAGGCTGAAGATTTTTCCTGCCATCTAAGGCAGCGTCCCCAAACACCGGGCCGCGGCCGGTACATTCCTAACCGGGCCGTAGCCTACGACATGAGTTTAAAAAAAATGCATGCAAACTAAACTCAATTTAATTCGCAATAATGTCACGTTTTTACATGGCATAGGCCTATATGCAGTTGTTTGATTGCACACATGTTTGCATTTTGCCAGGTCTATTTTCTTACGTCTGTCCCGCCTTCAACACTTTACATATTGCCTTCAGCGCTGCGCAGCCTCAGGTCAGCTCACTTCACTTGATCAGTTCTTGGCAAACGGTAGTGTAACACGAAGTTAGCTAAACTGCTAGAATGAGCATCAAAAAACAAGCATCTTTAGCAGACACTGGCCAGGGTGTTTAAGTTGCGAGAGCCGCTGCAGAGATTTCTTACAGAAAAAAAGTCACCGTTAGCTGCACATTTTAGTGATGAGGACTGGGTGTCAAAACTCGCTTACCTATGTGGCATATTTGGGTTGCTTAATGACCTCAACCTGTCACTCCAGGGGAGAATGACGACTGTATTTAAACTGGCAGATAAAGTCGCTGCATTTAAAGCCAAGCTTGATTTGTGGGGACGAATGGGGACGGGGTGTATTTGATATGTTCCAAACAGTAGTGGGGGTTTTGGGAGAGACTGAGGTAGGGCCCTTTCTCTTGCAGCTGGTGCGCGATTACCTTGTTGCGCTTTCAAATGAGTTTGAGCGTTAGGCTACTTCCCATCCTCCAAAGATCCACGGCAAACCAATGAGTGGGTCCGCAACCCATTTGTCAATATCCCGAATAGTCCTAACATGTCAGCGCAGGAGGAAGAGCAGTTGATCGAAATTGCAAATGACGGTGGTCTTAAGAGTGTGTATGAGGAAACCTCTCTGGCGGGTTTTTGGATCAAAACCAAAGCAGAATATCCCGAGATAGCCGTAAAAGCGCTGAAAACGTTGCTACCATTTCCCACCACGTATCTATGCGAGGCCGGGTTTTCTGCAATGACTGCAACTAAAACCAAATTGCGCAATCGACTGGACATTTCAAACACACTGAGGATGTCACTGTCTTGTTGCAGGGAACAAGCACAGGGCTCCCACTGATTATATTCATAATGCATGTTTAGTTCCCATGTTTTGTTCCCATATTTTGTTAAGCATGTTCACACTTGATAGATGTAGCTTCAAGTTGTTCAATTTTCATAGTTCATATTGTTACATTTTCACTTCTTCAAGTTCACGTTTTTCACGTTTTTAAGAGTTCGTTACCTTCACTGTTCATACATAACTGGAGCTAGTTCTTTTCAAGTAATGCATGCACAACACATATGGAACATGGAACCCCCGAACCCCCAATATCCCCCCCCCCCCCCCCCCCCACGGTCCGTGAAAAAAAAAATGGGAATCAAACCGGTCGTCGAATCAAAGTTGTCAACATTTTGAATATTAGTGTCGGGTGAATTGAAATGTTCTCAAAGTAGCCTTATGGCTGAAAGCTGCTTGGGATCCCCCCGTCAAGCAATATAACCATACAAACGCGCTTCCTGTTTCAAAAAACTGAACTGAAGAGCTGTGAACGGCACGGCACGGTATGCCCAATGAAAATAAATTAACGCAACGCAATGCAACACAACACAGACACCGCTTCTCTCGCGTCAGTCACTCATGAACAAAACACAGAACCCGCTTCTCTCACGGCAGTCACTGCAGTAGCCTAGAATAAATGCATGGGGAAAAACACTTCCCCATGACAAAGACATCGTAAAACACTGAAAGTTAATATTTTGTCACTAGCAACATATCGGAACTCCCCGTCGGTCCCGTATTTCCACCGTCTTGCGTGTATGTGTCACTTATATCCATTTCTATACAAACCAAGACAGCGGACTCCTAAAGAGACGCAACCACCCACACCATAGGTGTATCTAAATTAGCTATGTACCAAAAATGACATTTTACCGTGACTCAAAGAGCTGTAAACAGTGTTGTAAGGCTGCGTGTACACAACCGCTTGGAGCTCCAGTGGAATTTTAATTTCACGACAAGAATTCTCGGTCTAACCGTCCATGTGCCGTTAAGAACCAAACCAGATTTTGTTCAAATCTACACACCTATGGCTACTGAAAAATGTAAGGTTAATTTAGCAAATGTTATTTTGAAGTGTTAAAAAACATCGTTGTTTTAGAATTTCTGAACAAAAGTGGTGATAATTGGGGGTGTTAAGATACATCTGTCCTTTGTCAATGTGTTATGTTCCAAGTAGCCTATGCGTAATTCTGCTGTCTAAAGTTGTATGTTTATGACATTCAAGCAAGGAAAACGATGATTTGAAGACATCTGTTTCGTTGGAATGGCAAGGGGTAGCAACAGGGCAACACAGAGACAGGCCCGATGGCAGGGTTGTTATGAGAGTATTAAAATCTGGGATAGCCTATTCTACGGCAAGACAGCGGGGGAAAGTTAAAATACGTGATAAACACGGAAAAAGTTGGCATGCATTGTTTCGGTCCCCATGCACAGGGATTATTTGTCATATTATTAATCACATATGATTATTTGTGAAATTGTGCAAACAGGCGCAACATATTTGAAAAGGAAGGACTGGTAGCATGCAAGCTCACGAAAGATTGATTTAAGAACGTTATCACAGTGTGTGGCTGTGGCGCAAAGCAGCGCGGGCGGAAGACGGCAAGGGGAGGGTCATGTCTTTTTTAACAATTCTGTCGGAGGGTCATTGAACAATTTCTAGCAGGCAAGGGAGGGTCATGCAACTTTTGACTGAAGCACTCAAAATTCATCCGGTGGCCCCTTCAATAAATAACGAACAGTCCCTAGATTGCTGCTGGGCTAGGCTATATGTCTTGGTTCATGTCCGTTCACAACTCATTGCCGTCAAACGCGTAGCCTATCTCGCGGTTGCATCCATTACAAACAAACATGCAATGTGAACGTCTGGGATTGGGAAGAGCACTAAATGCTCTACTGAATAATCACGAAGTCAAACCTTTAAATGAAAAACACTCTTTAATAATCAAAAAAATAAACCGCTAATGAAGTAAACTTGTGACCTTAAAAAATCGTTTATGCCTGTAACTCCGTGATAACAGGACGTAACAGGAAGGCATTTGGCTGAGCAACGGAGGTTAATATGCTCTATATTTTGTCCAAATGATGTCTGTCTATCATCGTTGCACTCGGAGAAAACCAGAATGTTTAATTTGTCCTGCGTTTCTTCTACGGCTGCAAACGGGATTCACTCGCAGTTAACCAAATATTTCTTTATTAGGGCAGGGCAGGCATATTTCTGGCTATTAAATTATTTCTAAACCAGTCTGCTAAAGTCTGTAGTGAAGTCTGTGTAGGGTTTTCCAGGCTCCATTTCTTTTTACGAGACACCCTACTCACTTGAGCCATCTACCGGTTGTTTGGGTTGTTGCAGCGTCTCACTGGGAAAATACAAATTAAAGTCGCGTGATACCGCGTGATCCCACGCGCGGACCGCGAGTGAAGCTGGCCAAGTCGAAGCACTGCCCACTGTAAGTTTGATAGATGCTACGGAGGCTGAGATATGAGCTCACTTCCTGTTTGGCGGCTTCGCCACCAATTTCGATGGGTTGCTACGGGCAAATGCTTCCGTCAATTGTTACAGAAATCAATGCACTGACAAGGCATGGTCTGAAGATGGTCTGTGCCAATTTTGGTGAGGATCAGATGAAATTTGTGACCTTGGGAAATTTTTTAGTGTTTTTGATTAAATCCAATATGGAGGCCGAATCAATTATGTTGATGTCATAAGTTGCCATCTGTCAACATAAAGATGTTCCAGAGTATTACCAGACACCATTAGTACATTGTAATTCTAAGCACAACAGCAGCTACAGGCCAAAAAGCATGTTTCTGAATTACAGTGCATTGAAAAACAGTGCCCCCTAGAGGTCAAAGGTCACCAACTTTCTTGAGTGTCCTCTTGACGGCTTCGCCGCAAATTTCGATTGGCTGTTACGGGAGAACGGTAATAGTTCCGAAGACGAAAAGCACGAGCTGAATGAGGCTTGGTCTGAAGATGATCTGTGTCAAATTTGGTGGGAATCAGATAAAATATGTGACCCCTGATACATTTTAAGTGTTTTTGATGAAATCCAAAATGGCGGAAAATACATTATGACAGAAAATGACGTCATAGGGTGCGTTGAACTCGACCTGGTCCAAGGATTCCAATGGTACCTCATTTTTCAAAATCGGGCCAACGGGTCAGAAGTTACGTGCGTGAATGCATGTCCAACTTTGGCCTGTTGGTGGCGCTACAGCACTCGAGGTGCCGCCATGACACTTGGTGAAATTAATCATGGGACTGTCATCAATCAGTGTGCCAAATTTCACAACTTTTCACCAGACGGTTCTATGGGCTGCCATTGACTTCAATGGCGAAATAATAATAATAAGAAAACTGGTTGCCTCGCAGCTTCGCATGGTAAGACTACATTATAGCATGGTAAGACTACATTAACCCTTAGAACCCTAAGCTGTTTTTAAGGCATTTTCACTACCTTTATTCATAAGGATTTATTCTGGTCATTGTAAGTGCCACACACATATATTATATATTGTTTTTTTCAGGAGAGTTTAGGCTATTCAGATCTGCCATCATTTCATGTATTAATACTAGCATTGATTTTATATTGATTTTTAAAGAATTAAAATATAAAAAGTGTATTATAAAAATTCTTATATTTCGACATGTATCTCACCACTGCAAGCTCACAGCTCTACATGCATTTCATGTGTGTGTAGGGAAGACTGTCCTGAATCGGGCAATATAATTGCCATGTTGGAGGGATACTCTGGGGCTGAGCAATTTACAGAAATATTTGCTGTGTGATTTACGGAAATAAATGCCATTTTTTATTTAGTGATGAAAAATGACCTTTCTGCGCTCCATATCTGTGACACGAACTGATCTGACCTGACTTGACCCGAAGTTGCGTGTTAGCCTGCGTGCCTGTGTGTATGCAGTCATAATAATTCTCAACTCTTTACTGCATTGCCATGAACAAAGTAAAGGCAAAAAAGGTGTTTATTTGTTGAACAAATTGGGATGCAATGTGAGCCTTGAATTGGATGCCATGCAGGAATTTGCTAGGATCTCAAAACTGGAATATGAACATGCTTTGCCATAGAGAAACACATGATAGCATTGGATTATAAACATGCTTTGCCACAAGAACAGACACAAACGTGGGGTAAGTCCAGCTATATGAAGTTATTATTTTGCTGTCACTTCGTCTGTTTTATAACCCAGAAGGATGTACTTGGTATCAAATGATAGCTCTGAGTCTCCTCTTTCATCTGACATGCGTGGCATATCTATGCGATCACGGGTCCGCGAGTAATTCAAACGAGAGTAATGAGTGTGCAGCGTTGGTTTGTGTACATGACGTTATTATTTTGCAGTCACTTCGTCTGGTTTTATAAGCCAGAAGGATCGATAAACATGGTACCAATGGATAGCCCTGTGCCCCCTCTTTCATCTGATATGCTTGCCATATCGATGCGATCACGGGTTCGCGAGTAATTCAAACTAGAGTAATGTGTGTGCAGGTGAATGCAGAGAAGTATAGACTGTAAATATGATGCAATTTGATTTAATTTCATGATTTCTTTTAATTTTCATACTTGATCGTGCAGACAAGTGTGTAGTCTCGTTGGAAAGCCCCACTTCTGCTCTATCGTGCAATAAAGGTTTCATCTCGCTGCGATGAACCGTTCTGGAGCAATGTAACAGAGAAGAAAGGGTGTGTTTTTTGACGCACTTTGCGTCAATCGGGTTCTAAGGGTTAAAGAGAATATCAATAATAAACAACAATGTCAAACTAGACTGCATTTCCGGCGGGAACTGCAAAAGTGTGCTTGCCCTGGTCCGGACACCAATGTGAGCAGACAGTGGCATACAGTATGCTGAACCTGGCTTGATCCAAGCATTCTAAGAGTGCCTGTCAGTGTTGGAGCAGTGGCAATACCTCAAAAGCTCTAGGAGAGGGCTATTCAACTATTGGCTTGCAGGGTGAATGCGGTTCATTGGATTTTACCTGTGGCCTGTATTCGAATTTAGCTTATATGACTAAGATCAAATCAATAAAATAAAACGACAGCAGTGATTGGCCGCGTCTTGCGTCTCTCAAACTGGGCTATCAGGTAACCTACAGAAGAATTGAAATTATGAAATATGACCAAGGCATTAAATTGCTGCTTGTTTGTCAGGATACTTTTTCACTAACCTGACCCTAGCCAGATGAATTTCGCTCCGCCTAGCTCCACTCATCCATCTGGAACCGATCCATTGAAGTGTTGCTTCAGAAGGCTGGGCCTAATCAAAAAATGCTTGCGTATGATTGAATAAGCCACTTGTCCGTCATCTATTGACGTGCTACTTCAACCACTCACATCGAAGCCAACCCGTGACGCTAATAACAGTCTCACAGTCGCTTCTACGCTATGTCACATCTATGAAACTCCCGCCCTGCGTCCTGATTGGTTGAACCATAAAGTCGGTTGCAGAAATCACTCTCAATGGAAGAGGTCCCAGATGGATGTGAGTGAAGCTAGGCGGAGCTAAGCGGAACAAAATTCATCAGGCTAGGGTCAGGTTACTTTTTCACTGATTTATTTAAAAAATATATAAGCTATGAGTATGAATGTTATATATTCCATCCCCTAATTATGTTTTACTGGTTTATTTGACAAATAATCTATATGGATTTGCTCTAAAAAGACCTTATGTTTGTTTGGGATTGTTTTGAGAGCCTGGGATTGTTTTGAGAGCCTATGTATCTCAGATGTATAAAGGAATACTTCATATTACTCTAAACCACCTTCGGTAAATCAGCTGTATACTACTGTCTACATTGCACTATATTTCTTGACCTGTGTCTATTTCATCCCCTTTCTATACTTTGCATCACATTACGTATGCATCACAGCTAAAATCTTTGGTTGCTATGAAGGCCAGTCGTTCTAAATGGATGGTTGCTATGGCCAAAGGCCAGTTCTATCTCTGCCGTTTTCAAGGGGGCATATCCTAGAATTAACCTTATCTTATTTGAAACATCTCTATTTTACTTAGCCTACCCTACTTTCATACAGTGGGTCTCATTAAGAAGTGGCCACTTCATTCGCGCTTACCGTGATTCACGCAGCAACATTATTAAATGAATCTGTCACCATATACCTATGCCTACGTTTGCAAAGAGGAGAACATTTTAATTTGTTTCACAATGAAACATTACATTTAATGTACACGTTGACAATAGGCTAGTTTTGGTTGTTGTTGGTGGTGTTACTGCATCCCTTAGTTATGCAATGCAAAATTGTTCCCTCGCGATTGGAAGCTCCTGTAGACGCATTTCAAAACATCGCGACATGAAATGACACAAAAAACTGTTTCTGAATAGGTCTGACGGTACCGATCCACTTGCACGACACTTCATTTTGTCGTGTCGCATAGATGTCGCGCTGCCTCCCCACGTTCAGTCGTGTGTGGGCGTTTTGTTTAAAATGTCAGTTACCAGCTCATACTCAGTTCGTTTTAACGTATCTTAAGTGTTTTTCCACAAATGGACCACAATTTTAGGCATGTACTTAACAGTATACAACACATTAATAGCCTAAACAAACTATGCAAGCCATTTGGAAATCTTGTTTTATTTAAACTACTCAAGGCAATCTCAAATCCTCACCAGAAACAACAACAGTCAATATATTCATCCAAATCCTAGTTTCGTTTGTTTTATGGACTACTAGGTGGTCGTGGAAGAGATCGTTAAAACATTATTTGTCTTGTAAGCGGAACCAAAGTTTCACAGGCACCGTTGTGGTAGAACAAAGGACCTACAACCTCGTCCTTTCATTGGAGAGTCGCCTCGCGTTCAACGGATTCATTTGCATAAAGATGGGCTTCGCCCAGCTTTACATATTTTCAAATGCAGTGCTGCCTTCCCGGAATGCTTTGCGGGCACGTTAACCCTTAGAACCCGATTGACGCAAAGTGCGTCAAAAAACACACCCTTTCTTCTCTGTTACATTGCTCCGGAACGGTTCATCGCAGCGAGATGAAACCTTTATTGCACGACAGAGCAGAAGTGGGGCTTTCCAACGAGACTACACACTTGTCTGTACGATCAAGTATGAAAATTAAAAAAAATCATGAAATGAAATCAAATTGCATCATATTTACAGTCTATACTTCTCTGCGTTCACCTGCACACACATTACTCTAGTTTGAATTACTCGCGAACCCGTGATCGCATCGATATGGCAAGCATATCAGATGAAAGAGGAGACACATGTTTATCGATTGGTTTGGCTTATAAAACCAGACGAAGTACCATGTTTATCGATCTTTCTGGCTTATAAAACCAGACGAAGTGACTGCAAAATAATAACGTCATGTACACAAACCAACGCTGCACACTCATTCCTCTCGTTTGAATTACTCGCGGACCCGTGATCGCATAGATATGCCACGCATGTCAGATGAAAGAGGAGACTCGGAGCTATCATTTGATACCAAGTACATCCTTCTGGGTTATAAAACAGACGAAGTGACAGCAAAATAATAACTTCATATAGCTGGACTTACCCCACGTTTTTGTCTGTTCTTGTGGCAAAGCCAATGCTATCATGTGTTTCTCTATGGCAAAGCATGTTCATATTCCGGTTTTGAGATCCTAGCAAATTCCTGCATGGCATCCAATTCAAGGCTCATTGCATCCCAATTTGTTCAACAAATAAACACCTTTTTGCCTTTACTTTGTTCATGGCAATGCAGTAAAAAGTTGAGAATTAATGACTGCATACACACAGGCATGCAGGCTAACAAGCAACCTTGGGTCAAGTCAGGTCAGATCAGTTCGTGTCACAGATATGGAGCGCAGAAAGGTCATTTTTCATCACTAAATAAAAAATGGGATTTATTTCCGTAAATCACACAGCAAATATTTCTGTAAATTGCTCAGCCCCAGAGTATCCCTCCAACATGGCAATTATATTGCCCGATTCAGGACAGTCTGCCCTACACACACATGAAATGCATGTAGAGCTGTGAGCTTGCTGTGGTGAGATACATGTCGAAATATAAGAATTTTTATAATACACTTTTTATATTTTAATTCTTTAAAAATCAAAATAAAATCAATGCTAGTATTAATACATGAAATGATATATAATATATGTGTGTGGCACTTACAATGACCAGAATGAATCCTTATGAATAAAGGTAGTGAAAATGCCCTAAAAACAGCTTAGGGTTCTAAGGGTTAAAGTCGCTTGACGTCACCCATAGGACTAGAGTGGAATGCGACACGACAAAATGAAGTGTCGTGCAAGTGGATCGGTACCGTAAGGAGTCCTCGCGACTTCTTGTAAGCTGTCAACGACGTAGGTGCTACTTTTAGGGTTAAAGGAAAATTCCGGTTTTTAGCACTTTAAGGCCCTTTTCTGGTTTGTTTTGGATGAACTAGAGTGGTGGACACCGAAATTTTGACGATTGGTCCTATCTCGACTTTTCTGACTCATTTTGAATCGCCTTTGACTTTTACTCAGAGTGGCTGGCAATGGGCATACTGTAGTAGGCTACTCAAACATGTCCTAAAACAACCCTTAACGTTCGTTTTCAAAACTGTGCAACTCACCGAGTGGTTAGTGGTGTTCATTGATTATTAAAAGCAAATATATCGGCGCAATGTATGATTTCCAGCCGTCTTATTTGCTATTGTGGAACTATTCACAACTGCTCAATATTTGAACCTGAAGCATAGACGGTGGCGCAGCTATCAACGTGCAATAAGTCTTCCAACAGAAATCAATGGGATTTTACAAAATGCCAAATAAAACACGACAGAAACTGTATTTCGCTACGCTACTTGTTTTGGAACATCAACGAACACCACTAACCACTCGGTGAGTTGCACAGTTTTGAAAACGAACGTTAAGGGTTGTTTTAGGACATATTTGAGTAGCCTACAGTATGCACATTGCCAGCCACCCTGAGAAGTCAAAGGCGATTCAAAACGAGTCAGAAAAGTCGAGTAGTCTAGTCGTGATCCCCATAGGCCCAATAGTAAACCCAGAAATGTTGAGTACCCTAAAGTTTTATTGCAGAAATGTCATCTATAGGCCTAGTGGGTGGAATTCAACTTGGTTGCCTAAAGTTGCACTTTGGGCAATTTGCATAATTACCATAAATAGGCAATTAAGGCGAGGCAGTACAGGTGAATAGGGTAAAAAAAATAAATAATAGATATCACCATGAAACTTTCTGAGTTGATTACTTATGTTAAGATGAGAAAGAAATGTATTGCATGTTTTTTATATTTTAATGTTTACATATGCAAATGAGGCCCTATCTCATTAAAAATGCTCTAATTTGCATACACACAAAAGCAGATAGTGTGATAAAGCCAGGCTCAAAATTGTTTTTCCAAGGTAAACACGTGTACTTGGTTGGGTGAGTTGGTGAAAACCTTTAAGAAACTTGGTAAGGAGGCAGTGTAGACCTATGGACAGACAGATATTAAGTGTGCCATGCAAAACTAGAAAAGCACTCCGAGAGTGCAGACCTCCGCCAAGCGAAAACATAACCGCCTCCTGGATCCAGACGGTGATCCGGATCACTCCCAAACTTTTTGAGTTATCTTGCGAACAAACAGATGAACAGACAAACAAACAAACAGACAAACAAACCCTGATGAAAACATAACCTCCTTGGCAGAGGTAATAACTATATAACAGCATGCACACACAAACCCACTATATACAATATGCAAAATAACCATATCCAGCATGCACACGTACACAAATGCACAATAACTATATACAAGAACTATATAGAACATGCAACGCGCGCACGCACACACACACTGTAAACTATATAACTATATACAGTATGTACACACACACACACACACACACACACATTTAACAACAACCACACAATCCCACTCAATAGCCTTCACCATCTTCATCATTTCTTTCTTCATTCCCTTCAGTCTCATCATCTTCTTGATCTTTATTATTGTATTGTGAATGGGTTGCAGCATCGGACCTCACCCCCTTCACACTTGCAATAGTCAGTACAACTGACTGACTGCAACTGAGGCTCTCTCTGACCTGCAGCCTTCCACAACATGACCTGAAGATAAGCACGCAGTATGTGCATCATCAGGTTGGCATCTGTTGGAGGAAGCTTTTGAAGCTTAGGAGGCTTTTTGCTGCGACTGTAAATCTGGTAGCGAGTGTTGTTCATCGACTTGGCCTTCTTCTGCCCATACAGTGCAACAAAGAACTCAGTCCCAGTATCTTTTAGGTCACTATGAGTGGCATCAGGTTCCCCAAGCACTGTATTGAGACCAGGAATGGTATTTCCTAGAAGTACTTTCAGCGCAGATGTCTTGCCCTTCCCATGGGATGTGACACTGCCTCCTATCCCTGTGGGAAGGGTAAAACATCTGCGCTGAAAGTACTCCTAGGAAATACCATTCCTGGTCTTAATGAACAACACTCGCTACCAGATTTACAGTCGCAGCAAAAAGCCTCCTAAGCTTAAAAGCTTCCTCCAACAGATGACAACCTGATGCTGCACATACTGCATGCTCATCTTCAGGTCATGTTGTGGAAGGCTGCAGGTCAGAGAGAGCCTCCTGCAGAGGCCAGAGACATCACACAGTTTGGGTGGGAGGTTGCTAGTGAAGGGGCTGTCATGCCCGCTCTTGCCATTCAGGCAGTGGCTCCAGTAAATTTGCTTGATGTCACCAGCTGTAGCTGCAGCACATTGAAAGCCTGCAGCAAAGGAAACTGCAGCTGCCATGCTGCAAGTCTCAGTTGCACTGACTATTGCAAGTGTGAAGGGGGTGAGGTCCACTGCTGCAACCCATTCACAATACATTCAGATAAAGATCAAGAAGATGATGAGACTGAAGGTAATGAGGAAAGAAATGATGAAGATGGTGAAGGCTATTGAGTGGGATTGTGTGGTTGTTGTTAAATGTGTGTGTGTGTGTGTGTGCATACTGTATATAGTTATATAGTTTACAGTGTGTGTGTGTGTGTGTGTGTGCGTGCGCACGTTGCATGTTGTATATAGTTTTGTATATAGTTCTTGTGCATTTGTGTACGTGTGCATGCTGGATATAGTTATTTTGCATATTGTATAGTTCTTGTGGGTTTGTGTGTGTGCATGCTGTTATATAGTTATTACCTCCGCCAAGGAGGTTATGTTTTCATCGGGGTTTGTTTGTCTATTTGTTTGTTTGTTTGTCTGTGTGTCTGTTCATCTGTTTGTTCGCAAGATAACTCAAAAAGTTTGGGAGTGATCCGGATCGATCACCGTCAGGATCCAGGAGGCGGTTATGTTTTCGCTTGGCGGAGGTCTGCACTCTCGGAGTGCTTTTCTAGTTTTGCATGGCACACCTAATTTCTTAATCTGTCTGTCCATAGGTCAACACTGCCTCCTTACCAAGTTTCTTAAAGGTTTTCACCAACTCACCCAACCAAGTACACGTGTTTACCTTGGAAAAACAATTTTGAGCCTGGCTTTATCACACTATCTGCTTTTGTGTGTATGCAAATTAGAGCATTTTTAATGAGATAGGGCCTAATTTGCATATGTAAACATTAAAATATAAAAAACATGCAATACATTTTTTTCTCATCTTAACATAAGTAATCAACTCAGAAAGTTTCATGGTGATATCTATTATTTAAATGTTTTACCCTATTCACCTGTACTGCCTCGCCTTAATTGCCTATTTATGCTAATTATGCAAATTGCCCAAAGTGCAACTTTAGGCAACCAAGTTGAATTCCACCCACTAGGCCTATAGATGACATTTCTGCAATAAAACTTTAGGGTACTCAACATTTCTGGGTTCATGAAATCACGACTAGACTAACGGTGGGGCAGCTTCGACGGAAAGGCCCTCTGAACTTTAAAATGTTTGGGTGCGTATGAGAGGCACAGTGCTGTGTGGGCGCCCGTTCTAGTTGGCCTGTTGGCCGGTGCCAGAGAAAAAAAAAAAAAGGTTTGCTGTGTTGGGAGATAGCATGAGGCAGAAGAAGGGGGTCCGAGGACGGCAATAGCTCGCGAGGGGGCTGTGTAACGTCGGTGTCTTCCGGACTGAATGCTAGCCTCCCAGAATGCAATGTGTGTGAATGCTGGTTTGTGTAATGTCGGTTTTAGTTAGTGTAATTGCGTTTTCCTTGTCATGTATGTGTTAGCTTGTGTAGTCTTTCTTTAGGTTGTACCTCATGTGTTTTGCCCGGTGTATTGTATGTGACTACCCTGTTTGTGTATCGTGCTTGTTTTATTGACATCTCTTGTGGTTCCTCTGTAATGGTGTCTAGTCTTGGTCTATGTGTTTGGCTGATTCCCGCTTCTGCATTAAACCTTTGATTGGACAACTGTGTGTGTCACATCAATCGTTACAATATTAATCTTTCATGCATGAGGCTCATATAGCATCACAATGAATATGAAGATCATGTTAAAAGTTTGCTGGCAAAAACATAAGGTTAGGCTACATACCTGATGTCACTGAGCTGTCAAAGAGGCTACAAAACCATTTCCGTACGTTAAACTCAGCTGACTGATGTTAGCACATAGCCATAGTTGCTGTTAAAATGTCTACTAGGCTAGCGCTGGGAATCTAAACACTTCAACACCGACATGTAGCCTAACATGTTCAAAACTATAGCGTTTTATGGGTTAAGACATGAAATTTCTTGAAGCATTTGGAAACACACTGAATTAACTGTTAGTCCCTGTTCCCAGTTAGATTAGCTTGCTTGCAAATGCCGTTGTCCATGGCCTGGCAGTTCTATGGCAAGCGGTTTTAAAGAGGCCCTATGCAACAATTTTAGCAAAAATGACCTTAATTATGCAGGTTGAGAGTCGTTCTGATGGTTCTACAACACTTTTTGGGTCGTTTGGTGGGTGCTTCGTCTCCACCTAGTGCTTCTCCGCGGAAAAACCGAATATGCAACTTTCTGGTCACGGTCGGAACACATCCGGATGTAACTCGGCGGAAATACTCGAAAATGTAGTCAGATTGTAGTTTCTAAGAAGACTGCAAAACGGACTCCGACTTGGGTTTGTTGCTGTTGAAATTGTAAGTAGCCTACCTTTGGGTGAACTTCGTTTTTGTAATGTGATTTTTGCTCGACCGTTTTATTGTGAGCCCTATGTGTTTAGCTTGGTTTATTGATGCTAGCTCGCTAGCTATTTGGGGTTTAGCGTAGCAGTCACTTGCTACCGAAGCTGCAGGGGGAGCTATGTCGTGAATAATGCAAGCTCAAATCAGGTGAAAACCCAGAAACAGCGAAGGAATAACCAGACCTGCATAGGGCTTCTTTAACATAGGCTACCTTATGGCAAACCGCCTACACTGGGTAAAATTGAAAGCAGAGCTTACCATTGTGTGTGCATGCATGGCAAGCTGTTTTAACATTTAAATCTACTATTCGTAGGAGCAATAAGATATTGATAGTAAATTGAATATAACAGTTCAATTTCATGTTCAAGCAATTAATGCGTTTTAAAAGTATCGATTTAGCACCGGTATCGGATAAAACCCAAACGATACCCTACCCTATTCATGTCAAAACTGACTGGGAAGAATACAATTTTCTGTGTGTTCCAGGCCTTGAAAGTTTCACTGCAAATCTGATGGATTATTCTTTTAGTATGGAGGATTTCTTATTGACCGGTAATAAGACTCACACAACCCTTTAAAGTGAATTAGGAACAGCTATTTCAATATTGCTCCATCTATATAGTCAATAAATGCTTAAATTGTAAGGCTTTATGTGGTTTTATATTTGTAAACCTGCTCACAGTGATATGTTGACTACATGACATTTTTCCTATTATAATGAATATCAACCTCTAACTCTGGTAATGTGGAGACATCATTACTTCTTGAACTGGACTCTTATCCTACATAACCATGTTTCACGTTTACAGTGTCCACAGTATAGGCCTAATAATACCCTTTTAATAGGCATATCCAGATATTTTTTTGTTTAAGATGTCATCACTGATAATAACATTTGGAAAATGTGTTTGAAAACCCAAACTAAGAATAATACAGCCTAATGAAGGCTAACATGAATTGTGCACCACCATGCTTTACTGTCTTCAGTGTACTGTGGCTTGAATTCGGTGCATATGGGTCGTTGGACAAACTGTCTGTGGACCCCATGCACTGAATTCAAGCCACAGTACACTGTGAAGACAATAAAGCGTGGTGGTGCACAATTCATGTTATGGGGATGTTTCTCACACTGTGGTGTTGGACCTATTTATCGAACACCAGAGATCATGGATTAGTTTCAATACATCAAAATATTTGAGGAGGTCATGTTGTCTTATGCTAAAGGGGAAATGCCTTTGAAATGGTTGTTTCAACAAGACAATGACCCAAAAGTCTTGGTTCCAGACTAACAAGATTGATGTTATGAAGTGGCAAGCCCGATCCCCAGACCTCAATCCTATGGAAAACTTGTGGGGTGACATCAAAGATGCTGTTTCTGAGGCAAAACCCAGAAATGCAGAGGAATTGTGGAATGTAATTCAATCGTCCTGGGCTGGAATACCTGTTCACAGGTTCCAGTAGTTGGTCGACTCCATGCAACACAGATGTGAAGCAATTCTCAGAAATAATGGTAATGCAACTAGATATTAGTGCAGTGATTCAAAGTAAAGCAAAATCTTGAGACATTTTTCAGTTTATACAGTAAATGTTTGAGTTTGTAAAGAAAAATGCAAACACTGCTATTTCTTTGAACAGCCCAAAATACCGAACATTCCTTTTCCTTCACTTTCTGTAAAAGTATAACACAAGCTTAATACATTTTGGTCATGTTTTGATTTGAAATTGGATGTGCAGTGTTCCCAATGCATTGATATTATGGAATTAACAGCTATTCTAAGGATTTTGAGCTTCATTTTTTTTAAAACACACTGCTATTATTTTGCACATAACTGTACATGCAAAATTGTCATCTAATTAAATTACATAAAGTCTAAGTTTTTGGCTTGATTATTTGAGTGTATATCTGTAAAATATACAAATATTCTATTTTTGGTGTTCATAAACATTTTGGAAACTAAAATGTACATACATTATAACGATTGCAGTGGTAATAAAACATGTGTCATACCTTAGACTCTTTGAACAGATCTGTAGAGAGCCTTATCATTGTTGCGTTGTAAGGTGAAGGTTCGCACCATTTGAAGGGTTCACCGGAGGGGTTTCCGGGTTCACCGGAGAAGTTTTTCCAATGACCATACCAGATAGACTCCTGGCATACGTAGTACTGCCCGTCATCGAACCACAACGTGAGCCAAGCAAACGATGAGATACACAGCGACAGAAACATAGCAGTCATAGTCTCGCAGCAGCTACGGTTACCTGGCTTATCTACCATGTATTGAATTATACAGAGCACTGTGATAATTGCGATAAGTACACTGAAACAAAATGACATACTATAGAAATGGTTATAATTATAATAACATGGGCAATAGAAATCATTTTCCACCATTTTTTCTACCAACATCTGGGCTAAATTGACGACAGGATGCGCTTGTACAACTTTCTGAACTGTATCATGGTAAAGAAATCTCTTTAGAGAATCCAAATCTATCAACATCGTGCAACCGTTGTGAGAGAGTCTGTGTATCAAATGGGTTTTGCTTTCTCTTAGAGATGTTTAAATAAGCTGCAGTGTTATTTTACTCTGTTCTGATTGGCTTATTCAGCAGTTGTAACCTGATACTCAATATTCAACAATGTGTGTGTGTGCGTATGTGTGTGCAGGTGCGCCTGCAGGAATGAATGTTATGCTACACCAGTGTTTTTCAACCACTGTGCCGGGGCACAGTGTGCCTTGAGAGATCATCAGGTGTGCCGCAGAAAATTCCCCAAATGTCACTCACTGGTCCAGATAAGGGAATTTTCTGCGGCACACCTGATGATCTCTCACGGCACACTAGTGTGCCCCGCCACAGCGGTTGAAAAACACTGGAATAATTGGTAATATAGGCAACAATGGTTTATGTTTATCGCAATCAGCTAATGTGAGAACAGCTGTGTTCAACGACACTCACAGCTTTTCAGTGACGGCTATATATATATATAAATATTAAGTATAAGTATACTCTTTTGATCCCGTGAGGGAAATTTGGTCTCTGCATTTATCCCAATTCGTGAATTAGTGAAACACACACAGCACACAGTGTACAGTGTACATACAGTGAGGTGAAGCACACACTAAACCCGGCGCAGTGAGCTGCCTGCATCAACAGCGGCGCTCGGGGAGCAGTGAGGGGTTAGGTGCCTTGCTCAAGGGCACTTCAGCCATGCCTACTGGTCGGGGTTTGAACCGGCAACCCTCCGGTTACAGGTCCAAAGTGCTAACCAGTAGGCCACAGCTGCCCCGGCTATTGCTGAAGCATCAGCTCTGGTCTGAAGTATTATGCTACTGGTCGGGGTTCGAACCGGTCGGGATTCGTACAAGTACAGATGAGCAAGTTTACCTGTGCAAGATCACATAAGCACTCTGACAAAGGCAACAATGTCCTATTGTCTCCATGCCAATCTTTAACAGAAAAAATGTCACATCTCAATGAACCACAATGACATCAATAGATGGTAAGGTGTTGAGTGTGTTTGAATTCTCTTCCTTGTAGCATAATTATCTGCATTCCACAGTGGGGAGAAGATCACCTTGTTTACAGTTTTTTCTGATTGCTTAAGCACATTTTTTGTAACTATGGCTTTTTTTGCAAAACTCTACACATAAATATAAAAACCTTTCACCCAATCAGCAAAACATTGTAGTTCTCTTGCAAAAGCTAACACACCTTGCTTAACTCTTCACACCTTCGTAAAAATGGTGTTTTCGTATCAAACAGTAAACACAATCCATCACAATATTAAGCACACAATGTGCCAACTATACACTGATGGTATGAATAAAAAACACATCTTTCTTTTGCTTTCTCTGTGCACAAGGTAGACTATGTCAGTTTGAGATCATACTTTTGTCATAGTTCTGTAAACATACAGGGATCCAAACTTCAAGTATTGGTGTTTATTTACACACATCAAAACAAACACAAGTGTGTTTTTCCAAGTCAAAACACAAAATAGCAACAAAACAAATCAGTCTACATCGGGTCGTCTCTCTCAAAATTTCGTCTACATCACATGCAATGTCCTAGTCCAAGGCACCGGGGAAAATATATTCTGGAATGCCGTATCCAGGCCTGACATGACAATATCCCCACATGTAGACTGATTCTTTTGCCTGTAAAAGGGCTATTTCTTTCTCTTCTTACCCTTCCTCTTCCCCCTCCTTGTCTTCTTCCTCTAACTTCACCTCCTTGTTCTTGTCAAGGGATATGCATATGCCCATGTTAAAATGTGATAGCACCAGTTAACATGGGCGTATATTTCTCACATGTTAACCTGTGTTAACTTTGACTAAAAGTGTAATATATACATACAAATCCGGCATCGAAGTATGTACGACTCGTAGTGTAGTGTAGACGATATTCCATTATATAATTTTTTTTTTTCAAATTCCACGTTGTCACTGTTAAACAGAGCTAAAACGTACTGATTAGGCTACTCGTTAGGCTACTCAATGTGTAGCTCTCTATCGTTTTTGGCAGATGTAACCGAATATGAATGGGAAAGACTTGCCTTTCAGGACACGAAAGGTCAAAAGCAAGAACTTTTAGAAATATCCTGGCGTCATTTTACGGACCAGGAGAGGTTTTCCATTGGCTTAGCAGTACTTCCGCCGAAATTCATTAATTATATTCAATAGACCTCTCCAGAATAAGTCCCGCCTCCGTAACTTCCGTATCCATCCAACTTCCTGGCGTCGATTGTCTATGGGAAATAACATGGCGTTTCGAAATATCATACCGGTAAAACATCTGTAGGTAGCGAAGTAGAAAAAGCTGGTGGGCAGATTGGCCTACACACTTCTGCCATCTAGTTTCCACTGGATTTTTTGATTGTCGGTGCCGTTTAAGTAGTATACTATAGACTATACTACTTAAACGGCACCGAAAATCAAAAAATCCAGTGGAAACTAGATGGCAGAAGTGTGTAGGCCAATCTGACCAGCAGCTTTTTCTACTTTGTCACCTACAGAGTTTGACAGGTACGATCTTTCAAAACGCCATGTTATTTCCCATAGACATTTGACGACCGAAGGTTGGATGGATACGGAAGTTAGGAGGCGGGACTTATTCTGGAGAGGTCTATAGTGACACCTTAGATGGAAAGCTTAGTCAATGGCCGTTCATGTGAGCACATTAACTTCATTTTGTAAATTTTACCAAAACAACGTTTTGCCTTGCAGGGTCACATACTTACTAAATTAACCACATTATAATCAATAGGCCAAAATCATAATTGTGTATCTGTGCCAAATTTCGTAATTCAAGTCCAGTGCAGAACTGAATAAGAAAATCATAAGGCTATGTATCTTGAACTTCCAGTATCAGCTAATAAGGAAATAGAATTGTTATTTAATTAAACAAGGTGAACTTCTCCCCACTGTGGAATGCAGATAATTATGATACAAGGAAGGGAATTCAAACACACTCAACACCTTACCATCTATTGATGTCATTGTGGTTCATTGAGATATCTGACATTTATTCTGTTAAAGATTGGCATGGAGACAAGCACTTTTGAGCTTAATGGACCGGGTAAAACAGTCTGCTCCTGATGCAGTTCCAAATTCCGAGGTGTTGCTGCGTGACCAGTTTACTGAGCATGTGTTGGATAGTGCATTGCGTCGAGAGCTGAAACAATTTGTGCGAAGGGAGCCAGTTTCCACTTTATTGGAGGTGCGTGCAGAGGCAATGCGCTGGGAGCGTGAAGGTCTCCCAGGGGGCGCTAGAGGAAGGAGTTATTCCCTCCCAACTGCACACGTTATTCAATATGGTGTCCAGGGGGCGCCCCGGCCATCTGCGGATAGTTATTCTGATAAAAATGTTTCAGAAATGAATGAAATAAAGCAGCTGCTGAAACAACAGCAAGAGCAATTGACCCAGTTGACCCAGAGCCTTGCGCTGATGCAAGGGCAGACTCAGTCACGTCGTCCTTATCGTGCCCAGCAGCCAGTGATTTGCCGCCGGTGTCATCGTCCCGGTCATTATGCACGGGAATGTGGGGGGGAGCGTGTTTATCCTCGTTCTCAATCCCTTGCCCCGTTTGACAGGGTCTCCCAGGACGGCCCCCAGTCCTCCGCTACCTTGCCGGAAAACTAGTACCCACCGAGCTGTCGAGCCACAGTTCGGGGGGGGGGGAATCGATAGATTTCCGGTTCCGGTCCGGTCGGCGTGCTCCGTATGTAACTACCTAAACTTCCAAACTTATCTATCTTAAAATCTCCTTGTTACTATCTACTTTCTACGGATTTACTGGCTACCGATTATATCTCGTGAACAAACTGTTCCATAAACTGTTGTTGCTCGAGGCTTTGGATTATCGGACTCTATAACCTTGATCGCCAAACTTTTCTGTCAAACGTTAACGTGAAACGGTTAAGCCAGCATCAAGGGCTGCAAATAATACCGGGCCAAGGAAACGCTATCTGGAAGAAGAAAGCATCAAATTCCTTCTAACGTCTCTCAAAACTAGTGACTCAATATAAAAGTGAGTAATCTCAGATTACTCACCCGCTACCTGTGTTCGAGTTATCAAGGAACTGCACGATATCGCTGTTGCTAGCCAACTAGCAAACAAACGTTTAAAAGAAAGTTGACACCGACGAGCCCTCGCCGCGACACGATGCCTCCCCTCAGCTGTGCACCAGGCTGCGACTCCTGCGTCCTTCTCAGCGAAAAGATAGTGGAACTCGAAGCCAGAATAGCGACCCTCCATCAGATTGAGAAGGATGAACAGTTCCTCGACACCATTCTCTCCGTAAGTAACGTTACCTCTCTTACACATACTAATGCCAGATGCCCTGATTTCACTCTGTCCTCCAATACTTTAACCATGCCATGCACTAATGCAACTTCTGTCCCTGTTGCCTCTCCCCGGCCTCTGCTGAGAACCAAGCCTGCTCTGCTGGCCAGCTCCACTCCACATCAGCCTGAGCCATGGCGTAGAAGCAAGCATCACAAGCACGGCAGACGGTCCGGACGGCACTCAGGCCCAGCCCAACCTATACGACTGGAAAACCGCTACGCCATTCTGACCGAGGATGAGGAGCCCCTCCTGCCCCGAGACAACCATCCTGGTCCCTCCTCAAAGTCGGCGCCCCCCCGACCCCCACCTCCCCGGACCTCATCAACCTCCACCCTGGTCATCGGCAGTTCCATGGTTAGAGACCTCTGCATTCCCCCATCATGTAGCGGTCCCTCCAAGGTCTACTGCTTCCCTGGTGCCAAGGTCCTTGACATCCAGCAGAAACTCCCAAGCATCCTGGCCTGCCACACCAAGGTCAACAACATCATCGTACACGTGGGCACAAACGACATCAGAGATAAGCAGTCAGTAGCACTGCAGGAAAACTACAAAACTCTCATCACCACCCTGATGGGCACAGAAAAACGCTTTGTCATCTCTGGGCCTCTCCCTACCTACAGAAAAGGTGCTGAGAGATGGTCCAGACTGTTCGATCTCCACACCTGGCTCAAACGCTACTGCGCTTCCCTAAGCATCCCCTATGTCAACAACTGGGGCTTGTTCTGGGAGAGGCCCAGTATGCTGAAGCGTGATGGTCTCCACCCAAACCAACATGGAGCCAGGCTACTCTCTGACAACATAGCGTCCACACTGAGGCATTGACATTCTGTAGAAAATATTACAGATTCACGCCCCCCAGGTATTGATTCGAATGGCATTATACATGTGGATGGGTCTGAGAATGTTTTCTGCAGGGTAACATACAATACTACTACCATAGATCAAGCTGCTTCATGCAATAGCATGACTTATGCTTATAGTTCTATTCCAACGTTGATTTCTACCAAACGTATAGTAAAAAGAAAAGACAAATTTAAAACTAGAAACCTAACAAATATTCTTTCCATACCTCAGCATATTCCTCAAAAGCCAGAGGCATTTTCAGCTAACATGGGTTTACTGAATATAGGTGCACTTACTACCAAAACCTTTGCAATCAATGATTTTATTAGTGAAAAACAATTGGATTTTCTGTTTCTTGTTGAAACCTGGCTGACTTCAGACAGCGAAGCTGTTCTTGTTGAAACTTGTCCCCCAAATTATAATTTCTTCCACTCAATTAGACAAGGCAAACGAGGTGGTGGAATTGCCTCCATTCTCTCAAACAAATATAGTTGCACTAGAGTCAACTTTGGTGAATTCGCTTCCTTTGAGTACATTGCCCTCACTCTGAAGGCTGACCCAGCTGTACTTCTATTAACCTTATACCGCCCTCCTAAACTATGGGCTGGCTTTCTCGACCAGTTTTCTGAACTTATGTCGCTCATCATCACTAGCTATGATCGGATAATTGTAAATGGCGACTTTAATATTCATGTCAATAAGACAACTGATGCTAAAGCCAGTAAGTTCCTTAATGTGTTGGACAGTTTAGAGCTAAAGCAGCATGTTACAGGACCCACCCACAACCTTGGCAACACCCTCGATCTAGTCATTTCTAGAGGGATAGAAGTCACAGACTTATCAGTAAATGATATAAATATGTCTGATCATTATTGTGTATCTTTTAATATAGTACTACATACTCCAAAAATTCATCCCGAAATTGCAATCAAATCGCGACTCTTGGACATTAGAGCAGAACAGCAGTTCATAGCTCTTATAGACTCCATAAATTTAGATATTTTACATCATCCCATTGATCAAATGGTAGAGGCTCTCAATCATGAATTAGGCGCTATGCTTGATAGAGTGGCACCCTTAAAGACTAAAAAAAGGCCCTGTAGCAAACTGACACCTTGGATGAACGAAAATATCCATGATCTAAAAAGATCATGTAGAAAAGCTGAGAGAACATGGAGAAAAACTAAGTTACAGGTTCACCGTGCCATTCTAAAAGAAAAAATAGCAAATTATAATAGAGCTATTCGGAATGAGAGAAGGAACCACTTCTCTAAGGTAATTGCTGAAAACAGTGGAAACTCTAGGGTGTTGTTCTCTACCATTGATAGGCTATTGCATCAAACACCTTTTGATACACTCAGTCAGGCATCCTCTCTAAGATGCGAAGAATTTGCAGACTTCTTCGAAAACAAAGTAATTTCTATAAGGGAGGCTATTGGTAATACAAGTAATATGTTTGATAGTACACCCAAAAACAGCCCCCCAAAATTAAGGTCCTTTAGCACTATTACTCAATCTGAGCTTGGTAAAATTATAACTCAAACCGGCTCCTCAACATGTGTTTTAGATCCAATCCCTACTAGATTCCTCAAAAAACTATATGATAGCTTAGCTCCCTTTATTCTCAAGGTAATAAATACCTCATTAGAAACAGGTATATTTCCAACTGCTTTTAAAACCGCTGTTGTGAAACCTTTACTTAAAAAGTCAAATCTTGACCATACCAATCTGAGCAACTACAGGCCTATATCAAATCTACCGTTCCTGAGCAAAGTACTTGAAAAAGTTGTTTGTAATCAGTTAAATACCTTCCTCAACGAAAACAGTATCCTTGAAAAATTCCAATCAGGTTTTAGATCAAATCACAGCACAGAAACGGCTCTAGTAAAAATAGTCAATGATCTCAGACTGGCTACTGACTCAAACAAAGTCTCAATCCTTATTCTTCTGGATTTGAGTGCGGCATTTGACACCATTGATCATAGCATCCTAATTCACCGCCTTGCGAAGTGGGTGGGTCTCTCTGATAATGCTCTAAACTGGTTTCAAACCTACATTACTGGCAGAGATTTTTATATCAGTCTAGGAGATCATGTATCTGAAAAACATGACTTGCCTTTTGGTGTGGCCCAGGGGAGCTGCCTTGGTCCCCTGCTATTTTCCCTATATATGCTTCCATTGGGAAATGTCATAAGTCAGCATAATGTAAACTTCCATAGCTACGCAGATGATACCCAATTGTATATTTCTGTGGAGCCAACTAACCCAGATGGCCTTTGCTCCCTCACTGCATGCCTAACCTCCATTAATCAGTGGATGAGCAAAAATTTTCTGAAACTAAATGATGACAAAACAGAGGTACTTTTGGTGGGACCAAAACTAAAGCGAGATATTGTTCTTAGTAATCTGGGGAACTTGGCACACCAGGTCAAACCAAAAGTAACAAGCCTCGGTGTCATCTTAGATGCAGAGTTAAGTTTTAAGCCCCATATCAGTAAAGTTACTCAAACAGCCTATTTCCACTTGAGAAACATTGCCAAAGTGCGGCCCTTTTTAACTCAACAAGATGCAGAAAAACTAATTCACGCCTTTATCACTAATCCAATCCAATCCACTTTATTTATATAGCACAGTTTAAACAAACACAAGGTTCCCAAAGTGCTGTACAGCAAGATAAGAAACACACAAGACACCACAGAAGCACAATAATAGGATAAAGTATTACAATTTAAAAGATAAAAAAAAAAAAAAAAAAAAAAAATAACCAAAAATAAATGTAAAAATAAATACAAGTAAGAAGACATAAAAACTAAAATAAAAGTAAAAAGAGATTAAAAACCAACTCAAATCCAATAAATAAAATAAAATAGAATAAATAAAGTATACTGCACACATAATACATTTACATACCATCAACACACTACCTGGGGTTAAAAGCCAGAGAAAAGAGGTGAGTTTTTAGATGGGACTTAAAAAGAGACAGTGAGGGGGCCTGTCTGATGTGAAGGGGTAGATTGTTCCATAGTTTTGGAGCTGCAACGGCAAAAGCTCGTTCCCCTCTACATTTTAGCCTGGCTCTGGGCTCTGTCAGGAGCAGCTGGTCAGCTGACCTGAGACAGCGGCTGGGAGTGTATGGGTGGAGCAGCTCAGAAAGGTAAGGTGGGGCAAGCCCATGCACGGCCTTAAAAGCAAATAAAAGAGTTTTAAAATGAATTCTAAAATGGACAGGCAACCAGTGGAGTGAGGCTAAAATAGGTGAAATGTGCTCATACTTTCGTGTACTAGTTAAAAGACGAGCAGCAGCATTTTGTACCAGTTGCAGACGAGCAACGGAGGACCCGCTAACCCCCATATAAAGTGCATTGCAGTAATCCAGCCGGGTGGTCACAAAGGCGTGGATTGCTGTTTCAAAGTGCTGTTTTTGAAGGACTGGTTTAATTTTTGCCAGCTGCCTCAACTGGAAAAAGCTTGATTTTACCACAGATTTAATCTGGCTGTTAAATTTAAGGTCAGAGTCCACTTTTACCCCCAAATTTGTCATGATTGGCTTGTGGTACTGTGCTAACAAACCCAGATCAACCAGGGGGGTCACAGAAGTGCCACCAAAGACCATGACTTCAGTCTTTTTTTCATTAAAATTTAAAAAGTTAAGAGACATCCAGGCTTTAATGTCATGTAGGCACTCTAGCAATGGCTTAATACTGTAAGCATCTGACTTTTTAAGAGGGACATAAATCTGTGTGTCATCCGCATAGCAATGAAAAGAAATGCCGTGTTTTCTGAGAATTGAACCAAGGGGGAGAAGATAGAGAGAAAATAAAAGAGGGCCAAGCACAGAGCCTGGTGGTACCCCATATGAGAGGGGGACAGTGGAGGACACAGAGTCACCAACACTAACACAGAAGGTTCGATGTGACAGGTAGGACCTGAACCATTCCAGAGCTGTGCCTCTGATGCCCACCCACTGCTCCAAACGGGCAATCAGAATTTCATGGTCCACTGTATCAAAAGCAGCAGTCAGATCAAGCAGTACAAGGACAACGCAGTGACCAGAGTCAGTAGCTAAAAAGATGTCATTAAAAACTCTTAAAAGCGCTGATTCTGTGCTGTGCAGGTTAGACTACTGCAATGCAGGTTAGCAGGTTAGACTACTGCAATGCACTTTTCACTGGTCTTCCCAAAAAACATCTAAAGAAATTGGCACTCATACAGAACTCTGCGGCTAGACTTTTAACTAAGACTAAGAAGAGAGAACACATCACCCCTGTGTTGGCTGAACTGCACTGGCTCCCTATTTCCTATAGAATTGATTTTAAGGTTATGTTAATTACTTACAAAGCTCTGAATGGCACAGCACCTTCATATATCTCTGAGCTTTTAATATCTTATCAACCACAAAGGAAACTTAGATCATCCAATTCTAATCTTTTAATCGTACCCAAAGTGCTCCACAAACAAAGTGGAGAAGCTGCTTTTATCCATTATGCCCCCAAACTATGGAACACCCTGCCTCTGTACATCAAGCAGGCGAGTTCAGTAAATATTTTTAAAAAAGATCTGAAAACATACCTGTACAGGAAAGCTTTTAGTTAACTCGTCTTATCCTGTAGACTACTTTTTCAGATTATTCTACATCTGCTGCTATTGGAGGGCGCAGCCAGCCAGAAGCAGATGGGCTCCCCCTATTAAGTCAGGTTCTGCTCAAGGTTTCTTCCTGGAATATGGGAGTTTTTCCTTGCCACAGTTGCCATATGGCGTGCTTGTGGGGGGTAAGAGGGTTAAGGCTGCCAGTCTTATGACATGTCATTTTCTATATTTTTGATATGTTGCTGAGTGGATCATAAACGGCCCCAGCAATGAAGAAATGTGATTGATAATGACTGACTGACTATTATTTTGTTACATGCTTCAAATGTAAAGCACTTTGAGCTGCATTCTGTGTATGAAAGGTGCTATACAAATAAAGCTTATTATTATTATTATTATTATTATAGACTCAGAGGGGTCTGGGAGTCTGGGTGGGATCTCTAGCTTGATGTCATCTTGCCCTCACCTGGATGTTTGTATTGGGGGGGTTCCTGTACCTTGTTTAATTGACACTGGTTCCATGGTAACTACGGTTACAGAAACCTTTTTTCGTAGATATCTCGAGAACCAGGAGCAGGGCAACCTGCGGCCATGTCAGTGGCTGCAACTCCAGGCAGCAAATGGACAGGCCATTCCTTATCTCGGCTATGCCGAACTGGGGGTAGAGCTCTGCGGCAAGCTGCTGCCCAACTGTGGCATACTGGTTGTAAAAGATCCTCCCGGCAGCCAGGGTTCTAAGGTCCCAGGTGTACTGGGAATGAATGTTCTCCGTAAGTGTTACCGTGAATTTTTTGGTCAATATGGTGGATCCCTGTTCGAAGTGCCATCGATTTCGCAAGCCCCATCCATTTTTCAGGCCTTCCAAAGCTGCCATCGGGCAGAGACCCAGCTTCCTCACAGCCTGGGCCGGGCTAAGGTACAGGGTAGAAGGGCCTGCCGCATTCCTGGTGGCACTGTGAAGTTTGTTTCTGCCACTTGTTCGACTCAGTTGGCTGCTGGTATTGTATTGTTCGAACCCTCAGAGTTCGGGCTGCCTCTAGGATTGTTGGCTTCACCTTCTTTAGTACCAGTGGTCCATGGCACGGCATCCATTCCTGTCGTCAGTGTTGGTACTACCGATGTTTTGCTGTATCCCCGCACTTCCCTAGGCGTGTTGCAGTGCGTTCACATAGTAAGCTTGCCCGCAGGGGTGACAGAGGTTTCGCCTATTACTGCTACGGTGACCTCTCAGACCGCCCAGGTAGCGAAACCTTCTATCCAGGAGCAGATAAAGGCTATTGAATTGCCATCATTGGCAGGCTCTGAACAAGAACAGATTCGGGCATTGCTTGGAAAGTATCAATCAGTGTTCTCAGCGCACGACAGTGACTTGGGCTGCACTAGTCTGTTGTCACATGCTATTCCTCTTTTGGATGAGATGCCCATAAGGCAGAGATATCGTCGTATACCGCCCTCCGATTATAAAATGGTTAAAGCACACATAAATCAGTTATTAGAGTCTCAGGTCATTAGGGAAAGTTCAAGTCCGTACGCCTCTCCAATCGTCCTTGTCCGCAAGAAAGATGGCTCTTTACGGCTTTGTGTGGATTATAGGCAGCTTAATGTTAAAACGCGTAAGGATGCTTTTCCTCTACCGAGGATTGAGGAGTCTTTGGATGCCCTGACTGGAGCCAAGTGGTTTTCCACTTTGGACTTAGCCAGTGGCTATAACCAGGTCCCAGTCACAGAGCAGGACAAAGCGAAGACAGCCTTTTGCACACCGTTTGGTTTGTTTGAGTTAAACCGTATGCCGTTTGGGCTTTGTAACGCCCCCTCAACTTTCCAACGGTTGATGCAACGGCTATTTGGTGACCAGCAGTGTCAATCTCTTTTATTGTACCTGGACGATATTGTGGTGTTTTCATCATCAATACAACAGCATTTGGAGAGGCTGGAGTTGATGCTTGGTCGGCTACGGGAACAGGGCCTCAAGGCTAAGCTGAGTAAGTGTAGTTTTCTTCAGCGTCAGGTTAAGTACCTGGGCCATGTCGTGTCAGACCAGGGTGTTGCCACTGACCCAGGTAAGATTGACGCAGTAGCTCAGTGGCAGCAACCTAAGACCGTCACGGAGTTGCGGTCGTTCCTTGGGTTTGCCAGTTACTATCGGCGGTTTGTGGAAGGGTTTGCCAAATTGGCTGGGCCCTTGCACAAACTGGTGGCAGAACACACCAGCCAGACAGCAAGAACTGGTAAACGGGGGCGGGTTGTCAGGTGCTTCACCAGCTCCTGGACTGAGGCTTGTCAGGCTAGTTTTGAGGCCTTGAAGGGCAAACTTGTTGCTGCCCCAGTACTCGCCTACGCCGACTTTTCTTTGCCATTTGTCCTGGAGGTAGATGCCAGCCATGGGGGATTGGGGGCTGTCCTTTCCCAGGAACAGAACGGTAAAGTGCGTCCGGTAGCCTACGCAAGTCGAGGCCTTAGGCCTACTGAACGAAATATGACCAATTACTGCTCTATGAAGCTAGAATTTTTGGCACTTAAGTGGGCGGTAACCGAAAAATTTAAGGAATACCTGTGGGGGAATAGCTGTGTCGTGTATACCGATAACAACCCCCTCAGCCACCTTAAGTCGGCTAAATTAGGCGCCACTGAGCAACGCTGGGCGGCACAACTCGCTTCTTTTGACCTGACGCTCCGATACCGGTCTGGGAGGAGCAATCGGAATGCCGATGCCCTCTCACGGCAAAATTCTGTTTCTTCTGGAATGGAAGACCTCCTTCCTGCTACTACTATCCCAGGTATTCTTACACAAGCTATATCTGAGCAGCCCACAGCATTGGCAACTCAAGGTCTGGTGTCTGTCTTTGCCAGTCACACTTCTGCAGATATGAGATCACTGCAACAGGCCGACCCCATCATCAGCAATGCCCTGGTGTTTTGGCACCGGCAACTTCGGCCTGGTCCAGAGGAACGCCATAAGCTCACCAAGGACACCTTAATACTGCTAAGTCAGTGGAAGAGGCTGGTGGAGCGAGATGGGTTGCTTTATAGGCAGGTGTTCCGCTAGGATGGTGGTGGTGAAGTGTTACAACTTGTGCTTCCCAGTGTGCTGCGGCAATAAGTCCTCACCCAAGTCCACCAGGGACATGGGCATCAGGGCATTGAGCGGACAACTGAACTGTTACGATTGCGTTGCTATTGGCCGGGTATGTCGGCAGACGTAGCTCGGTGGTGTCAGCAATGCGAGCGGTGCCAACTTGCCAAGGACAGCCGGCCAGGAGTGCACAGTTTCATGGGTCATTTGTTAGCCAGCCGCCCCAATGAGATTCTAGCCATTGATTTTACTGTACTAGAACCATCGGCGTCGGGTCAAGAGAACATCTTGGTCATGACTGATGTGTTCACGAAGTACACCATGGCTGTGCCAACTAGAGATCAGCGTGCTGCAACAGTGACAAAGGTGCTGGTCGGGGAATGGTTCTGTAAGTTTGGTGTGCCGGGTCGTCTCCATTCAGATCAGGGCCGAAGTTTTGAATCACTCCTCATCCAGCAGCTCTGTGTCCTTTATGGCATGCAGAAGTCTCGCACCACTCCCTACCACCCGGCCGTGAATGGCCAGTGCGAGCGCTTCAATCGCACCCTCCACAACCCTGCCAGCCTCTACGAAGCGGGACTGGACTGCTTATTTACCCCAACTTCTGTTCTGTTACAACAGTACCCCTCACCAGGTAACTGGGGAGTCGCCATTTTTTCTTATGTTTGGCCAGGAACCACGGCTTCCAGTCGACTTTCTATTGGGTCGGGTCGTAGAGCCAACTGCTGGAAGCGTGTGTGAGTGGGTGCAAGAACACCAAACCCGGCTCCGACTGGCCTTTGAGGGCGTGCGAGAACGACTTCAGGTGGCAGCTGATAGTCGTAAGGCCCGCCACGATGCACACGTTCATGATTGGCCACTAGTGGAAGGCCAGCGAGTGTGCCTGCGCGATATGAATGTAAGGGGCAGGCACAAGATCCAAGATCTGTGGAGTCCAGTCATGCACATGGTACTGAAGGTACCACCAGAGGGGGGCTCTGTGTACACCATAGCAGAGAGTGATAAGGGACACCTTATGTCAAAAATGATGGATGACCCAAAGGTCAAAAAGGTCAGGTTCATGTTTGGGTCAGTGGGCGTGTCTAGCAGTGGGCGTGTCTAGTATATTCTAGAAGATTCTGGAACATTCCAATAAGGTCACATGATGTGGGTGTGTCTTATGACATCACATGAGGAGGCGTTACTTTGCAGATGATGACATCACATGAGGAGGCGTTACTTTACGGATGATGAGATGTGATTTAACAATTTAATGGTTAATTAATTAATTGTATAGAATCAATAGAATTCTTTGTTCATGCTTGTGGAGATAGACGGTGAGAGTGTTTGCTGACATTTCACAAAAATCAGGCTCCCCAAAAGTCAGGCCGCCCTCTCACAGCTAGGGCTGGGGGCACACACACACACACACGCACGCACGCACACATACACAGAGTAAAATGGTAGAATGAGTGCTAAAATGCTAAAAAATACCTCGGGGTGTAAAAAACCACAAAGTACTGAGGAGATTCTGTAGGCAAAGGCCTGTGAGAGACAGAGTCCGTGAGAGAGACAGAGTCCTGAGGAGATTCTGAAGGCAAAAGGTCTGAGAGAGACAGAGTCCGTGAGAGAGACAGAGTCCGTGAGAGAGACAGAGTCCGTGAGAGAGACAGAGTCCAGAGGAGATTCTGAAGACTGCGACCGTTCCCTCCGGGCGTATGACTGGAAATGAGTCGAAAACGAGAAGGTGGGAGGGCGTGGTTGTCCCAGATTTAGACTAGTATTTCTCGTACCAATGGGATCATTGGGTGTGGCCAGCCTGTTAACCAATGAGCTTCCTTGAACTAGCGGTCATGTTCGGGTCATTTTCACCCATCCCCGGGTTACTTTCGGTCATCCAGCCACCCTCCCTGAGCCCCCCCGGCCCACCCTCACTCTGCACCCCCATGCAGACTCATCTGTAAGACATTAAAAGCAAAGAAAGTTTTTACTAACCGTAGGGGGTAGACCTAACTAACCCTAAAGTTCATGAGAGAGGTCATACTCACCCAACCCAGGGGTGTGAGGTTACTTTCGCCCACCCACCCTATGTGAACAACCCCGCACCCCACCAGGTGTGAGCATCCCCTGGGAGTCATAGGACAACATGAACATCCTGGACCACCAAGTTTTAGGGGGTTTGTAAAAAAAAGAAGTAGGAGGAGTTGCTTAGAGTTGATGACCCAATGGTGGAAGAAGTACAAGAAGAAGAAGAAGAAGCGTTTGCCGGAACGTCTGGAGGAATCGTCACTCCTCAAAATGCTGTTTCTGAACCTGACGAGCGTTTGCTGGGAGCTCCTAGGAGAAAAAGACTCTTAGGATATCAAGAACCTCATCCCAGCGAGTTAGGAGGAAAAGAGAGATGGTGTAATCTAAGTTTAGGGTACGACTTTTATTTTCATTTGGGGCAACTGGGTCTGTATACTGAGACCGAACCGACGGCGGGAGCTCCTCCCGACACCGTCATGACTTTGAGATCTTACGATTGGAAAATGTGTCAAGAGATCGTCAGTAACTGCATCAAAAGTAAAATGCCTGGGAATGAGAGTATTTCTGTAATGTGGTGCACGGTGCCTACCGATTTTGACAAAGTGTACATACGGTTCTTCTGCTGCCTGAAGAATGAACCCCCTTTGTCTTTCATTACACTCTCTCGTCAAGTGGGTGAGGATGTGGAAAAGGCTACACTGTAAATTGTGATTAGTTCACTTTATTTAAAAAACTGTGGAAACCCGTTGCCTTAGAAAAAGTAAGTAAATTAACTTAAAGTTTGTTGTACTGTATATTGTACATAAAATTCTGAGTTGTAAGTTCATACAAAAGTTGTTGTTACTCACACACTCACAAACACACACACACACATACACACACACATTCAACAAAATGTAGTCATTCAAACTAACTTGAGCTTCAAACTAACTTTCTTGCTTAAAGATTATTAAGTAATTATTCCAGTTGTTAATACAACTTATATTGCACATTAACTTCCACAATAACTGCTTTTTGCATTGACATAGAATGTAATGCTAAACTGTTTTCATTCAAATAATGACAAGATTTACCACAAACATTACAGAGTGTGCACACTGCATGTATGAAACTCAGGCTTTTATACACATTTGTAGTTTGTGCAGAAGGTGATGTTGGAGTTAGCCTTAAGGGGTTGCATGAGAAATGTATGTTAGATCATGTAAAAGACCTTATAGGTCTTATAGGCATATAAAGGCCTGTATCTGCAATGTAATCTGCATAATCTAGGAGGTCAAACATCAGTCTATATGACGATTTTTCAGATTTTTCATGAAGCCAGATTGTATTTGAGTATATACTGTAGACATATCAGCCTCACCACTTTAACTAAAGCAAACATTTTATATTCAATAGTTAATATTGAGATTGGATGTCAGTTGTCAATAAAAGATTGTGTCTTTACATTCCTTGTGTCACTGATTCCTTGTGTCCTTGTCTTCTGCCTCACACATTCTTTATACATACATAGCACCAAACCCTCATTATAGCCCCAAAATGAACACGGAATTCTACTAAACATAAAATTGTACCTTTTTTTGAAGGGGCTGATTGTTTTTGAATGGTCTGGCACTTGCCTAAAGCTAGCCTCTGGCGTGAATTTGGTGAGGTTTCACATGTACTCTTCAGTTTTTGAGATTGAGGTGTCTGATGCAGTGTGTTTCCGTGTGATAGTGAGACCTTGTTGTTCCGGACAGTATTATTTGGCGAGCTTCAACATTTTATCCATACCTACTTATGATAATAAACTGTATAAATAAACTCTCTCGTTCAATCATTTAAGCAAAATAATATGGCTCATTTCCATAATGTTACACTTTCTTCATGGAATGGTGGGCATTTCATTCATTCATCATTGCTCTGTAAGCATTTTTGCATGCGTTAATTGTTTTGTTACAATTTCCTTACACTCCAGAAGCAAATTGACAGATTCACATTGTTTTTTTATGTTTTCACGAGTGAAGTGAACTGAGTAATACTTACTTGACTTGCCTCACTTACTTAGTATAACTTCATCTAGATAAGTTCCTTTAATTGTCTTTTCCAGGCAAGCGGTTTCCAAATTTTTGCAAGTATAGTTAACACATCAGATTGTATAGTGTACATTTCTGTGTGTACATGATTCAAGTGTTATCAGATCATTTGGTGTGTTTGTGATTTGACAACAAAATAGATTTTCATTTTAAAACAAGTGTTTCATTTTGTAAAAGATCCGAGGGATTCTGTTTGGCCGTGGCGGCTGTGTGTTAATTGTGTTTTTTTGTTTTTTTTAAAATTGAATTTGAAATGTCAAAATTCTGCTAAAGCAATGGAAGGAAAAATCTGTAACAACAGTTCTGCTCACACGTTCTCTAACCATTTGCTCCATGATCTTACAAAGCCCCCTTTAGTCAAATAAATCCCCTCAGGTTGTAATATTCTCTTTTGACAACTCAACTGTTTTTACAACAACTTTGTTTTCTGGAGATTTTAATCATTTTACATCTCTGAATGACAATATATCTTGTTTTATACTTTGAGAACCCCCCCATTTTTGTCAGAAAACAGGATCGGAAATCAGTTTCCGTCCTTTAATAGAGCATTGTTCAATTTCCAATAACCTCATAGCGATGGAATATCTGACGCATCTGTTTATCCGGACAAATAGCAGACTGGGGAAACGTAAGACATGATCAATCCACGATTTGAGCGTTAAGTTTTTTATTTGACATAGTGACGTCCAAACCTCCTGCACATAGCTGTACAGTATATCTGTCTATATGGTTTTCTTATAATAATTTCTTATAATATATTCTGTTAATACGCTGCATATATCTATATTATTCTTACTACTATTATAAAGTTACTGCTACTTCATTGCACATATATGTAGCCTACATGTTGTTCATACGTTGTTCATATGTTATATACTGCTAATACGCTGCACATATTTACCTTCTGTAAACCAGCTATTCTTGTCAATTTCTTGTCCTGTCTGTCTATGCACCACCCGTCTATACTTTGTATATCACATTTCACTTTCCTGCTTTTTTGCACTTCTGCTTAGACGCAAACTGCATTTCGCTAACTTTGTACTTGTAGTAATGCCAACAAAGTTGGATCTAATCTAAGACCCAGCAATTCAAGTTGAATCTAATCTAAGACCTATACGTAAGTCAAGCACCATGCATTTGAGTCCTACTACACTCTTTGTGTTGCACCCTGTGCATGTAAAATGATAAATTACTTGTATATTACTTAACAGAGCGCACAATACTTTCTTTTCAAAAAGCTGACACAGAGCGCACAAACTTTCTTTTCAAAATGGCGGACATAGCATTTTTCTCATTTTATAGCGACGCAAGGGGTGATTGATGACATTTTTGGGGGGTTTTGGGGGTGTGTCTTACATAGGCATGTTACTTTTTCACAGTGTTTCATTGGTTGATAACAGTTCAGGGGGGAGTGTTGTAACATAAAGACATAAAAAGCATCGGGTAGGTGAGTAACTAACTTTCAAGACAGTCAAACCAATAACTTGTCAAGAGTTTCTGGACCTGTATTTACAACGATGGCTGAATCACATACACCAAGAGTATCCGTTTCCAAGAAAAGAGTTACGCTCACGTCGGTTAGCAACAGGCTAATGGATCCTGAAATAACTTTTGCCATCCTAGAGTGCCCCCACACTCATCTCTGTGGTCCATCACACAGAGGTCAGGGGTCAGATTCAGACTGTGAGGGTCCCTAATACAGTTCACTGATTCTTGGGAAATTGTATAAAACAGGTTTTAATTTTGCAATGTACTGGTGCAACCTCCTCATTTTATATTTTCCAATAAGTAAATTTAGATATTATTATATGGGAGAAAAATCACTTTCACTGACATTATACACAATACTCCGCATGCATGCAGGTACAATAAATGCTAACATTAAATTATGTTCATATTAAAAACACATTCATATCAAAACATCAAAGTATCTTGCGTTCATATCAATATACATATTTATGTAAAACATGCTCTTTATGTAAGTGTAAATAATAAAACACTTTGATTTACAATATTTTGCCAGAGTAACCACATTGTGTTTATAAATGCAGAAGGAAAAAAATTATTAACTTGCATGATAGGTGGTCAACACTAATAACACTTTTATTTTATCTATATTACAGCAATATTTGACTTAGTAACTTTTCACACAAAAAACCTTGCATGCTTTCAAGTTTATGTCAATGAGTGATGAAAATACAGTATCTGCTTACCGTCACCGTTACAAATGCATTGAGAATGTTACAAGAGAAAAGCTCCCAGCAGTATTGCATCTTGTGCTTGTCACTTAAGGTTTTACAAAATTAACAAAGTCATTGCAGTAACTTGCAGAAGCTATTATTTAAGAATTTTCATGTTTGGATTCATAGTGCATAGACCATAGAATTGAGTGAACAATAGCGTCTTTAAGTATGATGTAATGAGTCATTTAGCAACATTTAAGAGTAGTATCTCAGAAACAATGCACAAGCCTTGGGAAATATGAGCAAGCCTGTAAAAACATGCAATATGTTCATACCATCACCAATAAATAAATAAATCAGAAAACACACTCCAACCCTTCCAACTAGTCATCATCGGTGACTTTACATCATTTGAATACCTGTGTGTGCAGGGCCGGAGTGGGGCCACTTTTCAGCCCGGGAGTTTCAGGACCAAGACCGTCCCATGTTTTCCATAGTGGTGGAAATTAGATCGATCAATGAAGCAACATTTCAGCTTTTATCCTGTAGTTTTTATTAGTACCATGGTTCAACAAATGTGTAAAGGTTATAATTCACTTCAACTGAGAAGTTAACAAAATATATTCCACTATTCCACAAGTTAACAAAAACAGAAAGAAAGAAAAAAGAAAGAAAGAAAGAAAGAAAGAAAGAAAGAAAGCCTTTGAAATGTAGCCTATCCCACGCTTCCCACGAAGAGGTAGCCTAGAAATCTAGACGCACCCTAGCGGCGGCAAATTAATTTGCTCAGCCTGTACGTCTAGTAGCAAACCATAGGAATTTCTATTGGCTGACGCCGTGGACGTCATCCAATCACAGCGCTCTATTTTGTTAGAGAGTCTCAAGGCGGGCTTAACAGGATGACGACAGTCCTACGACGGTGAACAACAAGGAAGGTGGCTATGGCGAACGAAGAACGGTTGTTTGAATCGGCGTTGGCGTCAACTTTGGAGGAGTTGGACTTGTGCTTTTCTTTGAAAGTTGAGCAACATAATGCACTTAAGTCATTCCTTTCGAAGAAGGATGTATTTGCCGTTTTGCCGACCGGATACGGATATGGTCGTAGCGCTGGCCTATTGCATGCAGTTTGAAAGACAATTCTCTGCCCGCCCTTTGGATTAAGCGAGGTGAATGGGTCGATTCCAGACTATACATTTCAATGATATAGGATGGCCCGCCAGGCTAACAAAGAGGCATATTGAACTAATGTTTAGGCTATGTTTTTGCATGGGTAGGCTATAATGTTGTTTGGTGATTTAGCCTACTCCTTTACTACACCCTCTTCTGAGCAAACAAGGCATATATGTTTATCATGTAGCATAATTGCTCTTTCTTACATTAAATAGCTTTAATTTATCCTCTCTACTTGTCCCTGTAGTCATGGCCTCCTCATCACTAATTTCGGGCTCATTTTCAGTGGTCGACTGGTTGATCTGCTGCTCAGAGGCTACAATTGTTATTGCATAGGCCTACACAGATCATGCTTCAGTTTTGTTATCAATATTTGCATACTGAAAAGTCTATGAATCGGATACAAAAGGCTAATTTTAAAGTAATTTAATATGTTGCTTGCGAATAGCTTGACAACGCTACAAACGTCCAATAGGCCCTATTAGCCCAATAATTACATTGTCAATAGGCTAATCATTGCCTATAGGCTATCTCTCTTTACCAGTTGCCACTTTTGTCTGTAATCTGGAAGCTTGGCACATTTAGCAGCATTCTACCTGGCCGTTTCTACTTGGCCGTTTCATCCCTCCTGGCCTCTTTCTACATCCATCCTTCCTTACGCTTATGGCTACTGTAGGGCCGGCCCGGCTATCCGTAAGCTATCTGAGAAAACTTTTTGGAAAAGACGGGCGACATGGACCCAACCAACTCTTTTTGGGAGGGGAGAACTCCCTCACATGGTAGGCTACAACCCATACAGAGGCAACGGTGTCATGCACTGAAAGCGGAACGTGTATAGCCTACTTTAAGAGAAGATAGACTAACGTGACAAATGTCAATATTTTTTTCCTCGACCGGCCCAAAAGTAAAGCGGCCCACCGGGAATTCTCCCGATTACCCACCCCGGGCCTGTGTGCACACATTACTGTAAGTTTTCTCCTCAGATTTTATTAGTGACTATTTACATGTCTTCAATACAGTCAGCTAAAGTCTTTCTTGAAGAGCTAGGTGATAGCCTATGCTATCAGTCATTTGCATAGAGTTTGACTGTCTTATTATATCAGAGGATCTAAACTTACATGCGGATAATCCTGAAAACAATTATGCCAAGGAATGTACAGGGGGCCAAAACACTCTCTTAGCCATACCCTCGACTTTGTTATCACAAAGGGTCTCAATGTCTCTTACTGTTGAAGACCTGGGCTTTCCCGATCATTTCTGTGTGTTCTTTAATAATGTGTCTATGTTCCCACACACTCAGAACATTTCTATGATGACAAAAAAGGAGAATCATAAATGAACACACAAGTGCTCTCTTTGAGCAAACACTTTCACAGACGTCAAGTCTACTGTCAGACGGTAGACGACTAATTGGATGACTTTTAACACAAAAATGGCAATCATTATGAATGACATTGCTCCATTACAATTCAAGAAAGTTAAGGACAAACAAAGAAAATGGAAAAAATGAGACTTTTGTGTAATTATTCCATATTTTGTGTAGCCATTCTATATCAGAACCCCTGATATACAATCCAAATAGTCTACAAGAAACTTCAGAGTGTTATCATTCATTTGAGACCAAGATTATGCTTCTGCACAAAAGGGGTTCATTTGTATGTAAGCATTTGATTGTCAGTATGCATTTTGGATAACCAATAGTCCAACGGGGAGTTTCCATAGGGCATTTTATAAAACGCATGAGCATGTCTTGGCAAATAATAGTCTAAAGTACCCATATTTTCATTCTATATTGATCTACTGTTGCACACAGCTTCACAAGACCTGGTGCTAGGGCTTAATTGTGTTTCTAAGTCATATCAAGTGAGCTAGAGGGCTGAAACGTGGTCAGTTCAGAGATGCTTGTAATCCGACAGAAAGAAAAATCTATATTCTAGCCTTTGTAACTCTGTGTCAGTACTGTACATCACACAGTTATTCTGATTGTTTCCAAAGAAACTACAGTGTCTCTGCCTGACTACAATGTCCAAAGAGGTCAAGCATTGGATAAGCCCAACTAGGTGGCCTCTGAAGCAGGCGCTGTGCAATTTCAGGCAAAAATTTGAAATTGGTGTTGAGAATGAGGCGGTTCATTTTTCTTATACGCATTGTAAGTCAGTTCATATATTTTTGAGTAAGTAGAAGATGTGCTGAAGATTTTGTTCCACTAAGATTAAATTCACGTTTAGTTCATATTTCTACGTTTTTAAATTAGAGTACGTTCAACTTTATTGTCATTGCACGAATGAAATATTATTTTACAACTAACCAGTGGTGCAATGAGTAGGCTAACTGACATGTCAAAAATTTGGCAATATTTATGAGGCAACACTGTTATGAGGTGGTAAAAAGCTGATTTACAGTAGTTATTGCTTTTATGTGGCTGTTGAAATTTATATCACTGTCAATTAATACACCTAGATTTCTAACAGTATACTTTGCTTTCAACCCTTTTGTGTCAAGGAGTGTGGCAACCCAAAGTCTTTCCTCCATTTACCAAATATAATTACTTCCGTCTTGTCTTTGTTCAGCTGAAGAAAATTTTGAGACATCCATTTGTTGATTTGTTCAATACACTGACAAAGAGATTCTAGGGAACCATAGTCATTTGGCGATAGAGCTGTACCGTTTTTTTCAAGTGTTTTGTAGTCTATCAAGCTGAACTCTGACATCAATTTAAGTTCCCTCTATTTGTAGCTGGAAATTCCTAATGTTGAATTAGTAATTGAGCAGATATGTTGACTCTGATTTTGTCAATTTTACCTTTGAAAAAGATGACTAGTTGAGAGAGAAGTTTAGGCGTTAATTTTGAGGGGGGATTTGTTAACTTCTCGACAGCTGAAAATAGCAAATAGTGTTATTTTAACTTCTACTGATGATGTTGGAAAAGAAAGTCTATCTTGCTTTGCATTTTTCAGCTGTCGAGAAGTTAACAAATCCCCCCTCAAAATTAACGCCTAAACTTCTCTCTCAACTAGTCATCTTTTTCAAAGGTAAAATTGACAAAATCAGAGTCAACATATCTGCTCAATTACTAATTCAACATTAGGAATTTCCAGCTACAAATAGAGGGAACTTAACTTGATGTCAGAGTTCAGCTTGATAGACTACAAAACACTTGAAAAAAACGGTACAGCTCTATCGCCAAATGACTATGGTTCCCTAGAATCTCTTTGTCAGTGTATTGAACAAATCAACAAATGGATGTCTCAAAATTTTCTTCAGCTGAACAAAGACAAGACGGAAGTAATTATATTTGGTAAATGGAGGAAAGACTTTGGGTTGCCACACTCCTTGACACAAAAGGGTTGAAAGCAAAGTATACTGTTAGAAATCTAGGTGTATTAATTGACAGTGATATAAATTTCAACAGCCACATAAAAGCAATAACTACTGTAAATCAGCTTTTTACCACCTCATAACAGTGTTGCCTCATAAATATTGCCAAATTTTTGACATGTCAGTTAGCCTACTCATTGCACCACTGGTTAGTTGTAAAATAATATTTCATTCGTGCAATGACAATAAAGTTGAACGTACTCTAATTTAAAAACGTAGAAATATGAACTAAACGTGAATTTAATCTTAGTGGAACAAAATCTTCAGCACATCTTCTACTTACTCAAAAATATATGAACTGACTTACAATGCGTATAAGAAAAATGAACCGCCTCATTCTCAACACCAATTTCAAATTTTTGCCTGAAATTGCACAGCGCCTGCTTCAGAGGCCACCTAGTTGGGCTTATCCAATGCTTGACCTCTTTGGACACTGTAGTCAGGCAGAGACACTGTAGTTTCTTTGGAAACAATCAGAATAACTGTGTGATGTACAGTACTGACACAGAGTTACAAAGGCTAGAATATAGATTTTTCTTTCTGTCGGATTACAAGCATCTCTGAACTGACCACGTTTCAGCCCTCTAGCTCACTTGATATGACTTAGAAACACAATTAAGCCCTAGCACCAGGTCTTGTGAAGCTGTGTGCAACAGTAGATCAATATAGAATGAAAATATGGGTACTTTAGACTATTATTTGCCAAGACATGCTCATGCGTTTTATAAAATGCCCTATGGAAACTCCCCGTTGGACTATTGGTTATCCAAAATGCATACTGACAATCAAATGCTTACATACAAATGAACCCCTTTTGTGCAGAAGCATAATCTTGGTCTCAAATGAATGATAACACTCTGAAGTTTCTTGTAGACTATTTGGATTGTATATCAGGGGTTCTGATATAGAATGGCTACACAAAATATGGAATAATTACACAAAAGTCTCATTTTTTCCATTTTCTTTGTTTGTCCTTAACTTTCTTGAATTGTAATGGAGCAATGTCATTCATAATGATTGCCATTTTTGTGTTAAAAGTCATCCAATTAGTCGTCTACCGTCTGACAGTAGACTTGACGTCTGTGAAAGTGTTTGCTCAAAGAGAGCACTTGTGTGTTCATTTATGATTCTCCTTTTTTGTCATCATAGAAATGTTCTGAGTGTGTGGGAACATAGACACATTATTAAAGAACACACAGAAATGATCGGGAAAGCCCAGGTCTTCAACAGTAAGAGACATTGAGACCCTTTGTGATAACAAAGTCGAGGGTATGGCTAAGAGAGTGTTTTGGCCCCCTGTACATTCCTTGGCATAATTGTTTTCAGGATTATCCGCATGTAAGTTTAGATCCTCTGATATAATAAGACAGTCAAACTCTATGCAAATGACTGATAGCATAGGCTATCACCTAGCTCTTCAAGAAAGACTTTAGCTGACTGTATTGAAGACATGTAAATAGTCACTAATAAAATCTGAGGAGAAAACTTACAGTAATGTGTGCACACAGGCCCGGGGTGGGTAATCGGGAGAATTCCCGGTGGGCCGCTTTACTTTTGGGCCGGTCGAGGAAAAAAATATTGACATTTGTCACGTTAGTCTATCTTCTCTTAAAGTAGGCTATACACGTTCCGCTTTCTGTGCATGACACCGTTGCCTCTGTATGGGTTGTAGCCTACCATGTGAGGGAGTTCTCCCCTCCCAAAAAGAGTTGGTTGGGTCCATGTCGCCCGTCTTTTCCAAAAAGTTTTCTCAGATAGCTTACGGATAGCCGGGCCGGCCCTACAGTAGCCATAAGCGTAAGGAAGGATGGATGTAGAAAGAGGCCAGGAGGGATGAAACGGCCAAGTAGAAACGGCCAGGTAGAATGCTGCTAAATGTGCCAAGCTTCCAGATTACAGACAAAAGTGGCAACTGGTAAAGAGAGATAGCCTATAGGCAATGATTAGCCTATTGACAATGTAATTATTGGGCTAATAGGGCCTATTGGACGTTTGTAGCGTTGTCAAGCTATTCGCAAGCAACATATTAAATTACTTTAAAATTAGCCTTTTGTATCCGATTCATAGACTTTTCAGTATGCAAATATTGATAACAAAACTGAAGCATGATCTGTGTAGGCCTATGCAATAACAATTGTAGCCTCTGAGCAGCAGATCAACCAGTCGACCACTGAAAATGAGCCCGAAATTAGTGATGAGGAGGCCATGACTACAGGGACAAGTAGAGAGGATAAATTAAAGCTATTTAATGTAAGAAAGAGCAATTATGCTACATGATAAACATATATGCCTTGTTTGCTCAGAAGAGGGTGTAGTAAAGGAGTAGGCTAAATCACCAAACAACATTATAGCCTACCCATGCAAAAACATAGCCTAAACATTAGTTCAATATGCCTCTTTGTTAGCCTGGCGGGCCATCCTATATCATTGAAATGTATAGTCTGGAATCGACCCATTCACCTCGCTTAATCCAAAGGGCGGGCAGAGAATTGTCTTTCAAACTGCATGCAATAGGCCAGCGCTACGACCATATCCGTATCCGGTCGGCAAAACGGCAAATACATCCTTCTTCGAAAGGAATGACTTAAGTGCATTATGTTGCTCAACTTTCAAAGAAAAGCACAAGTCCAACTCCTCCAAAGTTGACGCCAACGCCGATTCAAACAACCGTTCTTCGTTCGCCATAGCCACCTTCCTTGTTGTTCACCGTCGTAGGACTGTCGTCATCCTGTTAAGCCCGCCTTGAGACTCTCTAACAAAATAGAGCGCTGTGATTGGATGACGTCCACGGCGTCAGCCAATAGAAATTCCTATGGTTTGCTACTAGACGTACAGGCTGAGCAAATTAATTTGCCGCCGCTAGGGTGCGTCTAGATTTCTAGGCTACCTCTTCGTGGGAAGCGTGGGATAGGCTACATTTCAAAGGCTTTCTTTCTTTCTTTCTTTCTTTCTTTCTTTTTTTCTTTCTTTTTTCTTTCTTTCTGTTTTTGTTAACTTGTGGAATAGTGGAATATATTTTGTTAACTTCTCAGTTGAAGTGAATTATAACCTTTACACATTTGTTGAACCATGGTACTAATAAAAACTACAGGATAAAAGCTGAAATGTTGCTTCATTGATCTAATTTCCACCACTATGGAAAACATGGGACGGTCTTGGTCCTGAAACTCCCGGGCTGAAAAGTGGCCCCACTCCGGCCCTGCACACACAGGTATTCAAATGATGTAAAGTCACCGATGATGACTAGTTGGAAGGGTTGGAGTGTGTTTTCTGATTTATTTATTTATTGGTGATGGTATGAACATATTGCATGTTTTTACAGGCTTGCTCATATTTCCCAAGGCTTGTGCATTGTTTCTGAGATACTACTCTTAAATGTTGCTAAATGACTCATTACATCATACTTAAAGACGCTATTGTTCACTCAATTCTATGGTCTATGCACTATGAATCCAAACATGAAAATTCTTAAATAATAGCTTCTGCAAGTTACTGCAATGACTTTGTTAATTTTGTAAAACCTTAAGTGACAAGCACAAGATGCAATACTGCTGGGAGCTTTTCTCTTGTAACATTCTCAATGCATTTGTAACGGTGACGGTAAGCAGATACTGTATTTTCATCACTCATTGACATAAACTTGAAAGCATGCAAGGTTTTTTGTGTGAAAAGTTACTAAGTCAAATATTGCTGTAATATAGATAAAATAAAAGTGTTATTAGTGTTGACCACCTATCATGCAAGTTAATAATTTTTTTCCTTCTGCATTTATAAACACAATGTGGTTACTCTGGCAAAATATTGTAAATCAAAGTGTTTTATTATTTACACTTACATAAAGAGCATGTTTTACATAAATATGTATATTGATATGAACGCAAGATACTTTGATGTTTTGATATGAATGTGTTTTTAATATGAACATAATTTAATGTTAGCATTTATTGTACCTGCATGCATGCGGAGTATTGTGTATAATGTCAGTGAAAGTGATTTTTCTCCCATATAATAATATCTAAATTTACTTATTGGAAAATATAAAATGAGGAGGTTGCACCAGTACATTGCAAAATTAAAACCTGTTTTATACAATTTCCCAAGAATCAGTGAACTGTATTAGGGACCCTCACAGTCTGAATCTGACCCCTGACCTCTGTGTGATGGACCACAGAGATGAGTGTGGGGGCACTCTAGGATGGCAAAAGTTATTTCAGGATCCATTAGCCTGTTGCTAACCGACGTGAGCGTAACTCTTTTCTTGGAAACGGATACTCTTGGTGTATGTGATTCAGCCATCGTTGTAAATACAGGTCCAGAAACTCTTGACAAGTTATTGGTTTGACTGTCTTGAAAGTTAGTTACTCACCTACCCGATGCTTTTTATGTCTTTATGTTACAACACTCCCCCCTGAACTGTTATCAACCAATGAAACACTGTGAAAAAGTAACATGCCTATGTAAGACACACCCCCAAAACCCCCCAAAAATGTCATCAATCACCCCTTGCGTCGCTATAAAATGAGAAAAATGCTATGTCCGCCATTTTGAAAAGAAAGTTTGTGCGCTCTGTGTCAGCTTTTTGAAAAGAAAGTATTGTGCGCTCTGTTAAGTAATATACAAGTAATTTATCATTTTACATGCACAGGGTGCAACACAAAGAGTGTAGTAGGACTCAAATGCATGGTGCTTGACTTACGTATAGGTCTTAGATTAGATTCAACTTGAATTGCTGGGTCTTAGATTAGATCCAACTTTGTTGGCATTACTACAAGTACAAAGTTAGCGAAATGCAGTTTGCGTCTAAGCAGAAGTGCAAAAAAGCAGGAAAGTGAAATGTGATATACAAAGTATAGACGGGTGGTGCATAGACAGACAGGACAAGAAATTGACAAGAATAGCTGGTTTACAGAAGGTAAATATGTGCAGCGTATTAGCAGTATATAACATATGAACAACGTATGAACAACATGTAGGCTACATATATGTGCAATGAAGTAGCAGTAACTTTATAATAGTAGTAAGAATAATATAGATATATGCAGCGTATTAACAGAATATATTATAAGAAATTATTATAAGAAAACCATATAGACAGATATACTGTACAGCTATGTGCAGGAGGTTTGGACGTCACTATGTCAAATAAAAAACTTAACGCTCAAATCGTGGATTGATCATGTCTTACGTTTCCCCAGTCTGCTATTTGTCCGGATAAACAGATGCGTCAGATATTCCATCGCTATGAGGTTATTGGAAATTGAACAATGCTCTATTAAAGGACGGAAACTGATTTCCGATCCTGTTTTCTGACAAAAATGGGGGGGTTCTCAAAGTATAAAACAAGATATATTGTCATTCAGAGATGTAAAATGATTAAAATCTCCAGAAAACAAAGTTGTTGTAAAAACAGTTGAGTTGTCAAAAGAGAATATTACAACCTGAGGGGATTTATTTGACTAAAGGGGGCTTTGTAAGATCATGGAGCAAATGGTTAGAGAACGTGTGAGCAGAACTGTTGTTACAGATTTTTCCTTCCATTGCTTTAGCAGAATTTTGACATTTCAAATTCAATTTAAAAAAAAACAAAAAAACACAATTAACACACAGCCGCCACGGCCAAACAGAATCCCTCGGATCTTTTACAAAATGAAACACTTGTTTTAAAATGAAAATCTATTTTGTTGTCAAATCACAAACACACCAAATGATCTGATAACACTTGAATCATGTACACACAGAAATGTACACTATACAATCTGATGTGTTAACTATACTTGCAAAAATTTGGAAACCGCTTGCCTGGAAAAGACAATTAAAGGAACTTATCTAGATGAAGTTATACTAAGTAAGTGAGGCAAGTCAAGTAAGTATTACTCAGTTCACTTCACTCGTGAAAACATAAAAAAACAATGTGAATCTGTCAATTTGCTTCTGGAGTGTAAGGAAATTGTAACAAAACAATTAACGCATGCAAAAATGCTTACAGAGCAATGATGAATGAATGAAATGCCCACCATTCCATGAAGAAAGTGTAACATTATGGAAATGAGCCATATTATTTTGCTTAAATGATTGAACGAGAGAGTTTATTTATACAGTTTATTATCATAAGTAGGTATGGATAAAATGTTGAAGCTCGCCAAATAATACTGTCCGGAACAACAAGGCCTCACTATCACACGGAAACACACTGCATCAGACACCTCAATCTCAAAAACTGAAGAGTACATGTGAAACCTCACCAAATTCACGCCAGAGGCTAGCTTTAGGCAAGTGCCAGACCATTCAAAAACAATCAGCCCCTTCAAAAAAAGGTACAATTTTATGTTTAGTAGAATTCCGTGTTCATTTTGGGGCTATAATGAGGGTTTGGTGCTATGTATGTATAAAGAATGTGTGAGGCAGAAGACAAGGACACAAGGAATCAGTGACACAAGGAATGTAAAGACACAATCTTTTATTGACAACTGACATCCAATCTCAATATTAACTATTGAATATAAAATGTTTGCTTTAGTTAAAGTGGTGAGGCTGATATGTCTACAGTATATACTCAAATACAATCTGGCTTCATGAAAAATCTGAAAAATCGTCATATAGACTGATGTTTGACCTCCTAGATTATGCAGATTACATTGCAGATACAGGCCTTTATATGCCTATAAGACCTATAAGGTCTTTTACACGATCTAACATACATTTCTCATGCAACCCCTTAAGGCTAACTCCAACATCACCTTCTGCACAAACTACAAATGTGTATAAAAGCCTGAGTTTCATACATGCAGTGTGCACACTCTGTAATGTTTGTGGTAAATCTTGTCATTATTTGAATGAAAACAGTTTAGCATTACATTCTATGTCAATGCAAAAAGCAGTTATTGTGGAAGTTAATGTGCAATATAAGTTGTATTAACAACTGGAATAATTACTTAATAATCTTTAAGCAAGAAAGTTAGTTTGAAGCTCAAGTTAGTTTGAATGACTACATTTTGTTGAATGTGTGTGTGTATGTGTGTGTGTGTGTTTGTGAGTGTGTGAGTAACAACAACTTTTGTATGAACTTACAACTCAGAATTTTATGTACAATATACAGTACAACAAACTTTAAGTTAATTTACTTACTTTTTCTAAGGCAACGGGTTTCCACAGTTTTTTAAATAAAGTGAACTAATCACAATTTACAGTGTAGCCTTTTCCACATCCTCACCCACTTGACGAGAGAGTGTAATGAAAGACAAAGGGGGTTCATTCTTCAGGCAGCAGAAGAACCGTATGTACACTTTGTCAAAATCGGTAGGCACCGTGCACCACATTACAGAAATACTCTCATTCCCAGGCATTTTACTTTTGATGCAGTTACTGACGATCTCTTGACACATTTTCCAATCGTAAGATCTCAAAGTCATGACGGTGTCGGGAGGAGCTCCCGCCGTCGGTTCGGTCTCAGTATACAGACCCAGTTGCCCCAAATGAAAATAAAAGTCGTACCCTAAACTTAGATTACACCATCTCTCTTTTCCTCCTAACTCGCTGGGATGAGGTTCTTGATATCCTAAGAGTCTTTTTCTCCTAGGAGCTCCCAGCAAACGCTCGTCAGGTTCAGAAACAGCATTTTGAGGAGTGACGATTCCTCCAGACGTTCCGGCAAACGCTTCTTCTTCTTCTTCTTGTACTTCTTCCACCATTGGGTCATCAACTCTAAGCAACTCCTCCTACTTCTTTTTTTTACAAACCCCCTAAAACTTGGTGGTCCAGGATGTTCATGTTGTCCTATGACTCCCAGGGGATGCTCACACCTGGTGGGGTGCGGGGTTGTTCACATAGGGTGGGTGGGCGAAAGTAACCTCACACCCCTGGGTTGGGTGAGTATGACCTCTCTCATGAACTTTAGGGTTAGTTAGGTCTACCCCCTACGGTTAGTAAAAACTTTCTTTGCTTTTAATGTCTTACAGATGAGTCTGCATGGGGGTGCAGAGTGAGGGTGGGCCGGGGGGGCTCAGGGAGGGTGGCTGGATGACCGAAAGTAACCCGGGGATGGGTGAAAATGACCCGAACATGACCGCTAGTTCAAGGAAGCTCATTGGTTAACAGGCTGGCCACACCCAATGATCCCATTGGTACGAGAAATACTAGTCTAAATCTGGGACAACCACGCCCTCCCACCTTCTCGTTTTCGACTCATTTCCAGTCATACGCCCGGAGGGAACGGTCGCAGTCTTCAGAATCTCCTCTGGACTCTGTCTCTCTCACGGACTCTGTCTCTCTCACGGACTCTGTCTCTCTCACGGACTCTGTCTCTCTCAGACCTTTTGCCTTCAGAATCTCCTCAGGACTCTGTCTCTCTCACGGACTCTGTCTCTCACAGGCCTTTGCCTACAGAATCTCCTCAGTACTTTGTGGTTTTTTACACCCCGAGGTATTTTTTAGCATTTTAGCACTCATTCTACCATTTTACTCTGTGTATGTGTGCGTGCGTGCGTGTGTGTGTGTGTGTGCCCCCAGCCCTAGCTGTGAGAGGGCGGCCTGACTTTTGGGGAGCCTGATTTTTGTGAAATGTCAGCAAACACTCTCACCGTCTATCTCCACAAGCATGAACAAAGAATTCTATTGATTCTATACAATTAATTAATTAACCATTAAATTGTTAAATCACATCTCATCATCCGTAAAGTAACGCCTCCTCATGTGATGTCATCATCTGCAAAGTAACGCCTCCTCATGTGATGTCATAAGACACACCCACATCATGTGACCTTATTGGAATGTTCCAGAATCTTCTAGAATATACTAGACACGCCCACTGCTAGACACGCCCACTGACCCAAACATGAACCTGACCTTTTTGACCTTTGGGTCATCCATCATTTTTGACATAAGGTGTCCCTTATCACTCTCTCATAGCACCTGTTGACAATTTCCAGCAGGCCAAACAAGTCCATCGGACGCTGCTGAAGGATTGGGTGGGGAGTGAACCCCAGGCTGACATTAGACCGCAGGTTCCTGCTTCTCCACACCCCAGCAGGGACTCTGAGGGTGATGACCTAGTTGCTGTAGTCCCTGGGCCATCTAAAATCTCTGCCAGATCGGAATTGGGGGGCATTCCCACCGCGGCAGCTGCAGGGCCAGTGGGCTGTGTTCCAACCATGTTAGCAGAGGATGCACCGGCAGACGTAAATGAAGCAGTATGCTTCGACTTCCCTGCATCAGATACTTTAACCCAGTCAGCCCCGGCTGGGCAGGTAGTACAGCGGAGGACAACCCGAGTGGGAGCGGGTCAGCATTCCAATCTCCACAGGCTACCTCGGCCGGTTGGGGAAGTGTCGCAGACCCTTCCACGTAGTGTGACGGGCTCTCAACCCATAGAGAATTAGGTTATTTTCACCCTCCTAGTGTTAGTGGTTTGTCACTGGGACGGCGACACAAGTTAGTGGGGTAGAATGTGACAGTATGACTCGGAGCAGTGGGTGTGGGGCTGTCTGGTTCCCATTGCTGCCCCGCCCTTTTGTAAATGGGGAAATTAACACGGCTCCATAAATAGGGTGCAGTGGTTAATGGCGGAAAGCTGCTCCTCCGTAGACGCTGCGAATTCCAGCTCTGTGTCTGGTCATTGTCTCCCCAGGGTCCTTCGCACTTGCTGACATCGTGCTACAGCACTGATACAGCTTGTGTTGTCTGGCGTGCACTCATCCACTGCTCTGCTCAGTAATCGTGGGTTCGCTAAGCTCCCCCTTTCAGTCATCCATCTCATCCTAGCACTTGGGTAGGCCTCTCCTCGCTCTCTCATAATTACAAGGCTATTCATGGACTGCTGCTGTTCTGTTCAGTTCTGCTGCTTGGCGTGTTCTAGCCTAGCTTGCCTCTGCTAAGGCCCTGTCGTTTCCTCAGCGGGCAACAGATTGTTGCCGACTATCGTCGGCCGAAGGGTGTCCGCTATCTGTGGGTGCTTGGGCTTCAATTTGTTGGTTGCGGTGCAGGTGCATGTGTCTCTGTGCATGTGTGCATGTTTGTATGTGAGAACGAGCATGTATGTGTATGTGTGTATTCTGTCGCTTTTGTTTTGTTTAGTCAATGTTAGTGTTTAACTGCTTGTGTTTGTTTAGTTATTGTGTTGTCTGCATGCTGGCTCTGCTTTGCTGGTGGCTACGCTTGGGTAAATGTGTATAAGTCATTTGGTGCTAAATCCCTTTGCTTGTGCTGTGGTGTTTCTTTATTTGCTTTGGTTTGCTGTGGTGTCTCTGATACTTTTCTTTGGTTTGCTGTGGGTTTTTGTTTGCTTATAATTTCTGTAATTTCTATTATTTTGTTTAGTCATTTTCTTTTATTGATCCCTTGAAGTCCGGGATTGTGCTCCAATTGGTTTGTATACATCCGGTAAGCTCAATCCAGTTAACTTGTCAGCCTGTTGTCTCTGTGTTGTGTAGCCATGAATTCACATTCTTGAATTTCCCCTGGGGATCAATAAAGTATCTATCTATCTATCTATCTATCTATCTAGCCTGATCTGTGGTGAATGTAGTGGGCCCACTGTTAGTACCATTTTACTGTGAACTGAGGTTAACTGAAGTTATTGAGAAACTAAAATAATAAAAACTTTGTATGGATTTATAATTCTGCCTCCGCCTGTCCTTCAGACTGCCTGCCCTGCCTAATCCTCTACAAGAAGTAATCATAGTTTTGATGCTCAGTTCTCGGTCCTGTCACAACCACAGTTTGCAGGATAAGACCTATATTATATTATTATATAGGCTCCATTATAACCAACACATAAGCTATACACACTGTTGGCTAGAATTATTTGTATTATTAATAATAACGTCTACTACATTTGGACTTATTACACCAGACACAGTAGCCTACAATAAAGGCTACAATATAGGAGTTGCTTAAATAGGCAAATGCATAACTAAAATCGACAAAAAACAGATTTGTCAGTAAAATAAATGAAAGCACAGTAAATCGTACTATACGAAAAATAAAAGATAAATTCCCTTGCATGCAGTCAACGGAAATGGTTAGCAATAATGGCTTGGCGAAATGTACTGCCTGCCTGCTAGATCAGCAGCATCAGGCCAGAAGTGTCACGGTAAGCTGGGGAGAGCTGAGCCGAAACGCAACGCAAGGCACCACAACCTTGGGATTACAAGATTCTTTATTCAGTACTTGAACAAACCGTGTGTAACACAGCACAATAAGACTAATAACCGACGAAGACTGAGGGGAGACAGAGGGTTTACATACACAGAGGTAACAGGCACAGGGAACAGAAACACCAGGCAAAACAAACTAAGGAGCACATGGCACAGGAAGTAAACAAAGCAAACTGGAAGACACAAGTGGAGCAGACATGAAGGAAAACACTAATTAGGGAAAACAAAACATGACAGGACCCTCACAAGAAGTAGCCTATTAAAGTCCTCCAAGGCTTTGTGGCTGAGGGAAACAGGGCTCATCCCAGTCGATTGCCAAATTGTGGAGAACTGCAGAGGTGACTATTGTGTTGCTTGCCCTTTGTGGTGTGGTTCGTAGGCTGCTGTTGAAAAGGCGTGCATAATGCACTGCTGGGCCATCTCGCTATAGGTTACATAATTGCCCCAAACCATTTGACAGTTTATAGAGCTGTAATAGAAACGGTAATATTATAAAATTAATGTTACTAATATTATTGCAAAATGTCTGCTCCACTATTTGACACATCAAAGTGTTTCATAGGCGTTAAAGTCAGTTGTGACGTTAATTATGTACACCGCACATGCATTTTGCCTTAGTGTATATTTGTTATGCTTAGGCAGACCAAATATCAGGGGATGTAGCCTTACGTTGATTTGTCAAGGCTGAATTATGCACGATGCCATGGAAAATGTGTGGAATGTGGGTGCAGTCCACAATTCCAAGCACCCCAGGCATACATGAACGTGGACGCAGTGGAGATGTCTCTCTGCTCTTCCTCGTTTGCCATAGCTATATAGTTGGGGTGAAGTGCAGCGATCAATATAATTTTTGCTCCTCCTTGATTTAATTGCATTAACACAAGTTGATGAGGTGATGGAAAAATCAGATTCCAGATTACCTCAAGTCATGGTTAGTCAAAAAAACATGTTTATAAAACCATGGTTAATTTTCATAAGGGTGTGGCTTGAATAGGATGAAACTCACAGACAAAAGACAGGAATGCAGTCAGACCACAGGAGTTTATTTTATGGGTGGAACAAAACCTGTTCAACAGAGTTTTATAATCTTGCATGTACTCTCTAGAGCCGGAACGCCGTGTATGCGCCCTATGCACCTTGCGTAGGGCCCCCGCACATTAATTCAGAAATTAATAAAGAAGAAATAGCCAGAACTGCATATAGGGTTGATGAGGTGATGGAAGAATCAGATTCCAGATTTCCTCAAGACTAGTTCACGATATATTGCAAAATTATTTGAGTTCTATCACTTTTAAAATTGACTTTACATTTCCAAAGTTTTGGGTGGTAATTATGAAGGTCTGAGACCGACAAGTTGTGTTCTGTAGTGTTGTAATGAATAATTGCATGTGGAATGTAAAGTGTGATGATGATAACCCTTCTGGAGTCACAGCTAAATTAGTGTTATCAGTTGTTAAAGTTACCCTCCCCCATTGAAAAAACACATTTTTGATGCATCTTGCTATTGGCCTTTGTTAAAGACATATTTGCATATTTTATTATGTTTGGTATCATTTTAAAGGGGCCAATCTGTGCTTTCATTCAAGTCCTTTTGTGAACACTTTGGACAAATACAGCCGACCCTGGAGCTCTTCAAACTTTTAATCACACACATTTTCCTGCCATTTCCGCCTAAATCATCTTTTTTCTTTTAATCTTGTGGCATCAGGCAGAATCAGAGATACAAAATACAAACACTACAATACTGGCATGGCTCTAAGGATTCAGAAAATGTATAATTTACCCATATTATCTCATTCTGAGGTGGTGATTTTCAGCTTTATATCAGACATGGCGTTTTTTCGAAGAAAGGTAGTTTTGCCAACCTTTTGGTTTCCTTTGCTATTGGACTCTGACTTTAATTTATACTCAACCATCTTCTGGGCTTTGTGATTTTTAAGTTTATTTTGCTATTGCTGGTCCTGTCAGCACTGTCTGACCACTTCTATTTGATCTGCATCTGTTGCCTGAGCTTCAGACAGTGACAAATGTATGCTTGTTTGTGTGAGGCCAAAACTGGTGCATGAACATAACTTCTTGTCCATGAAGGGTTGAGACCAGACCAGGGTCAAACCTGAAACTTAAAAAGCCTCAGGGCAGGGCCACAAACACTGACTCTGGTGCTTCACATGAAAATTAATGGTTCTCTATCAGTCAAACTACTCAGCGTTAATCAATGGGAATACACTCCTCGATCACCACTGAAGTCCTCTAATAGGTTCTATTGGGGCGAAACGGCTCGGCCAATGGCAAACACTCTTTAAGGGCTTTCAGACATACGTGTAAGACCGGAAGTTCTGCAGATGTTAAACAGTTGGGCACCACCTCACACCACGTGAGGACGTGTCAGTGACGTTTCTTTTGTGCGTCCATGTGGCGGGAGCACTTAAATGCCAGGGTCATGACCATGATGGAGTGGCATAATGCTGTCCAGAAAATAGCTGACCTGGAAAGACGAAGACATCACGGAGCTACATGAGGGCAGACAGCGTCTTGATAGAATACATGAAGGGAACGGCAAGAGACACATTGATGTAGGCCTACAACTGCATCGCAAGGCCAAAGGAATTCAAAAGACCAAATCATCATAAGCAGAAGGCAGTAGAACGATGTCATTGATGACAATAACAGTATTCGAGTATAATATACAGTGGGCAGTGCTTCGACTTGGCCAGCTTCACTCGCGGTCCGCGCGTGGGATCACGCGGTGTCACGCGACTTTAATTTGTATTTTCCCAGTGAGACGCTGCAACAACCCAAACAACCGGTAGATGGCTCAAGTGAGTAGGGTGTCTCGTAAAAAGAAATGGAGCCTGGAAAACCCTACACAGACTTCACTACAGACTTTAGCAGACTGGTTTAGAAATAATTTAATAGCCAGAAATATGCCTGCCCTGCCCTAATAAAGAAATATTTGGTTAACTGCGAGTGAATCCCGTTTGCAGCTGTAGAAGAAACGCAGGACAAATTAAACATTCTGGTTTTCTCCGAGTGCAACGATGATAGACAGACATCATTTGGACAAAATATAGAGCATATTAACCTCCGTTGCTCAGCCAAATGCCTTCCTGTTACGTCCTGTTATCACTGAGTTACAGGCGATAAACGATTTTTGATGGTCACAAGTTTACTTCATTAGCGGTTTATTTTTTTGATTATTAAAGTGTTTCATTTAAAGGTTTGACTTCGTGCTTATTCAGAGCATTTAGTGCTCTTCCCAATCCCAGACGTTCACATTGCATGTTTGTTTGTAATGGATGCAACCGCGAGATACGCTTGTCATAGGCGCCGATACCGTGGGTGCTCCGTCTCTCGGGCACCCACTGAAAACATCGAGCACCCACGTGTGCCAGCTTACAGTCCCGGCTAAATTTATATTAATTTAAAATCAAACATCGCAGTTTATGTTAAATTCAGCATCTCTCATAATGTGATTGGATATGTTGCTGTCAATTCCCTATACTAACCACCAATGAGAACGTCTCTCGTATGAAAATTCCTGACACTTCCCATCTGAAGAATTAACGCAAGGCTTTGTCGGGTCTTCAGCCCCGAATGTTTAAAATGTATATAGCCCTGAATATCATTTTAAAAGTAATAAGTAAGTCTGACAAAGCTTATTGTTTTGTGACACAGCTGAACACTGGTACCTCATAGAACGTCTATAACATAGCCTAGGTGGTCGCAACTCACAAAAGTAAAGCAGATAGAAAGAACTCACGCAAATCTAGCCTACAACACGCAGACAGCTTCATGCGCAGGGGAGAGAGCGCGCGCGCGCGCACAGGTGCTTTATGATTTTTGGCTTCTGATGGTATCTTGCTAATTCACTGAACTGCATTAGGTGACACAAATGGTATTGCCTTTATCTTATAACTCCTTGTCTGAGCGACTACCAGGCCTATGGTTTTTAAAAGTCAGATGTTCCCTGACAAATACATTCGAAAATTAAGAATGTTTATTGACTTGAAAAATACACTATTTTTTGCAAACTCCCTTCATTCAACCCTTGAAGACATCGCGGTCTGGTGCAGTGTTGCGCGGGTTTGGTCACAAGTGGCCCGCGGTCGCCCGATATTTTAATCAACCCGACCGCAACTCGGACCGCGAATATTAATTAGGACAAAATTATACCCGACCCGCGATCCGACCCGCTTATTTACAAAATGTGTGCTTTTGGTTATAGCCTGCATGCAGTGTGACAGTAGGCCACTTCTGTAAAACAAACTAATTTATTTGCGAAACTTTATGCAGTAGAACTACACGCAGTAGGCATGCAGGACATAATGTTTGCGCAGGAGAGAGTCTGAGAATAAGAGCGCAGGCACGCACGCAACCACCAAGGATTAGAACACTATAGGACACGATTTGAAGGCCATGGACATACATCTTTCTTTCGAAAACAAATGGTGAGGCAAGGTATAGGCAAGACTGAGATACATTGCTGGTCAAAACGTTAGCGTAAGAACTGGTTTATAATGCTGAATGAAGCACAAAGCACATTTACTAAAGCACATCCACTGTTTAAAGTCACAAACACAACGAACTAAGGTAACTTTTATGCATGCGCGAACCTATACATACCGGTAGATTTATTCCTGCAGGCTGCCCGTTTTGGCTGTCATACTTAAATGGCTTCGCAAGAAGTAGGCCTACATAGACCATACATTGTACTACTGTCATCTTCTTTAAGAACTTTTCCCAATATTTCCCATAGCCTATATCGCTTTTCCTGAAGGGGTGTCTTTATTATTTTAACTCGCGTCTTCAGCTTCTTTACTGTTGACTTTACTGTATTGATGCTTTACTGTATTGATCTAATTTCGGGCAGACCGCGCAACACTGTGCGCTATGTAGATCGTTTCTCGTACCATTTAATTTCTCAAAATTTAGGTCTACTAGGCCCACAATAACGTCATCACCAAATACATCTTTTATTTTTAGTTGATCAACCACAAAGAGCATAGGCCTACTGTGCACAGTGTAACCAGTTGTTGTAGATGAGAGGCAACCCCTTGTTTCAGATAGCCTGGACAACATGTATACCTGGGTGTTGCCTACGTTATTAATTAATGGTAGCCTACAATAGTTAATTGATTCGCGTAACATTAGTTGGCTCAAAGAGTAGGGAATCAGGATGGAGAGAGTCACGCGTGTGTTGCTTTTGCGGGATCGAATCCAGTTTAATGCTAGTTTTCAAAACATATATTTTTTTACATGTCTTTTGTCCGAGTGGCTGTAATGTAGCCGAGCGCTCATGGCGTATGCAAAGCGACTTCAAACCGCCTAAAACAACTTGTTTGTGAATGTCTGACAACTGCTGCAGCGCATGCACGCACAAGGAAACCAGTAGGTGGAGAAACCAGAAGGCACACAACACCGGAACGATTTTAAGGCTATTTCGCATAGGCTACTCAATGGTGCTATTTCACACGCATTATATCGACCCCCACTCACCGGGGTTAGGTGGAAGGTGTTAATAGGCGATTGGCGTAGCCTACAGTGGACTAGGGCTGTCAAAATTGCTCAAAAATGACGTTCGAATATCCCCTCTAAAATAAACACATGTATTCGAATATATTGGAATATCTAGGCTATATTATTTGCGCATTATGTCAGTGACGCGCATCATGTCATCCGTTTTTAACTTTTTGTATGGTTATTGCTTGACGGGGGGATCCCAAGCAGCTTTCAGCCATAAGGCATTTCCTAATTCACCCGACACTGATATTCAAAATGTTGAAACTATTTCGGCATAGCATAAGCAGTTTAATTAAATGTAATGTTAGTTGTAAACAAACAGGCTATTTGGTGAGCCTTGGCCTCACAGATAGGCCTATTAACTGACCGCCAGATTCACGTTGGCTGGGGGGCAGGGGGGGCCCAAGGGTCTATGATATGTTAATTCGGCCCTGCCCCAGCAACTTTCCACCTCTGAGACAGCTTAAAAGAAGTCTAGAGGACTCCTAACTCACTGACCTACTTACTGTAGGCTGCGCAAACCACAGGCCTTTTTTGGGCAAGCCTGCATTCGAGGCAGGCCTTCTGTTTTTATATAATTTTATATAAATCCTGCGCTAACAGTAATCCTCCTACCCCCGCTACCACAGCTGTGGATAGTGTGGCATGCTCACGCTTTATGTTTCCTTCTTGCAAACTAGGCCTATAGCCCAACCATTTACAGTACGTCTTCAAAAAATAACAACTTGCCAGATATGCCTTCATATCTTTGGGCTTCATTCAGCATTTTGTTCTTCCACTGGAAATGACTCTTCTAAATTTGGCACTTCACTGTATACAGTACATTCTATAGAGCTTCATTTCTATCATTTCACGCGGGCTCGGGCTCGGGCTCGCACGGTAGGCTAAATGAGCGGTCAGGTGATGCGTTTAGGTTAGCTGCGAGAAAGATGCAGAAATGGATGCTTAGGAGGTGAAACAGAGGCTGGCCTCTTGTGACAGGCGTTTTAGTTGCACCGGCAAAGAAAGCAAAGTCTGAGGTGTGGAAAAGTTTTGATCATGTGCATAATGAGAATAATGAGCCAGTGGTTATGTAAAATCCAAAGGATGCAACATTCTGTAGAACGGCAGGGAATTCGTCGCTGATAAGGCATGTTGATCAAAGCTGTCAGTGCCCATCAGGATCACATCGTTTGTTAGGCTACAGCAACAAAATCAAACCCTGCAAAGGTGAAACAAATGATTACGGAGAAGAAGTGTGTCTGCTTTCGCTGTAAAGACATTAGGCCTTTTAATATCGTAAATGGCGAGGGGTTTGAAAAGCTGGAGCAAGAACTATTTAATGCCGGGGCTGCGTAGGAGGGTTCCCGCAAACTTCAGAATGCTGAGAGGACTTGCTATTTTATTTCTTTGTTCCAACTTCCAAGTGGCCTAGGCTACATTAGTCATGAATAAATGATGTCAAATGTTACTCATTCTTGACAAAAGGCAAAAGAGCTGCGTGCGTGCGGACATTTGAATAATGTCGGGCTGTAAACGGGTTCGGGCTTTTAAAAAGCTGTCAGTCTCGGGCTCGGTCAGGGCTCGGGCTGATTTCTGTGGGGGTCGGGTCTTGTCGGGCCTAAATTTAAAGGCCGATTATAGCTCTACTTCACTGAGCAACAGTGGGTGGAGACCTTTAGATTCACAAGTCAGGGTTTGAAGAATTATGACGAATGATAGACCTGGCTGTTGCCCCGAGTACTCGTTGTCGGATGCCAACAAACAAGCCATCGCATCTATCTATCCATAAATTGCAGGAATGTCTGTCTGCGTGTTGTTGGTCCGTTCGATTTCAAACTTGGCAGGTGTCTTGCTACTGGCATGAGTAGTGTCTTGCTACTGGCATGAGTAAGTGCAGTGCATAGTTTGACATTGTTTGGATAAGAAAAGCTAAATATATCGTTATATATCGGTAAAAGAAACACACGTTGGCTTTCTCCGCTCTACCATAGCCACCCTCTCACACAGAACTGCGCGCAGGACCAGAGAGAGGATAAGCGGAGATTTGGCAGCACCAAATCACGGTTAAAATGCAAGATATTTGATTATCATCTCTGATCTCAACAATAAAGACTTCCTGTATGTTTACTTGCATAAAATGATTACGCGGATTTTGCAACAACAGGCCAACAAACACGAGTATGTAGTTCTATTCAAAATTACATGAAAAGTATGTGCAATAAACTGATGCTTTGAATAGCCCAGGCTACATTGGACGTGAGACTTTGAATAAACAAACTACATTTCCGACTGCAAGGTCCCAAATTGAAACAAGCCATGGGCTAATGGTCCCGAATTTAACGTTTCAGAAGACGTGCCACACAGCTAGACAACAAGTGGCAGACAGAGAAACGTCACTTATGCTACCAAACACTGCTTTTGAGTCACATCGTTGCAAATGTCAAACGATCACAAAATGGCTTGTCTTCACTATCAGGAAAGTTATGCAATAAGCTAGGCCTATAGCCTTAACTCAAAACATTTGTTATTCCGTTCCGATCTGTAGAAATCACATGCAGTCATGCCTAAATTCTTCTTAGGCTGCTGCACATTAATTATAGGCTAATATATTATGATATTCAGTATACATTATTGAATGCTTAGCTGGAATGATGTTTTTCCCTATCGTCCTATTGTTAAAGCAGGCATACCTGCGGGCATGTATCGGGCTACAGGTTTTCTACAGGAATGGCATGTTTGAACGGACACAGCACTAGTTGTATAAACTTGCGATGTGTGCCAATCGAGTTGTTGGCGAAAACTTTAGCGTCAACAAAACAGCTGTGCACCGATGGGTGTATTCAGTTTTATTCTACGGAAACAAGCAAGAGAACACACCAAGTTGCCTAATGTTATAGGGAAGCGCCAGAGATTGCTGAGATTCTCTGAAGGTTACGTCACACGATGCGAATAAACCGTTTCCATCAACTTTATTCGCATTATACCTTATGCGCATCGAGAGTTAATCCACCCCCCTCTAGCGAATCAAATATAGATGCGCATTAGGATTTTTGATGCGCATTTCACGTGTTTCCAACCGGGATCTCTTATTCGAATAGATTAAATGCGCATTAGGAAGTTGGATGGAAACACGCTAATAGTTGTCTAAGCCTCTATAGCGTAGCCTGTTAAAAACGTCGCAGAAGCCTACCCAAGGCTACAGATTAATTCTGAACAGTTATTTCTCTACTGGCTCAATTATCACACCACTGTTTTGATTTGCATAGTTGCGTTAACCCAACACTGACAATAATGTAGACAGCTAATTTCGATTTCGATTTTCGTTACCACCGTGTAGTCAAGCCTTAAAGGAACACGCCACCCAAAATCAGTAGTGATATATGTTCTTACCGTAACTTTCACGAGTTGAGTCGTACCTCTCCCGCGTCGGTAGGTGCACTCAAACGCTCTGTTGCACGGCGGGAATGTGTTAGCATGTTGCTATGCTAGCGGGCTCTGCCGTGGCCGTAGAGAGAGGCACATAGCAGTATTCAAACACCTCCGTTTTACCTACTTACATACAGTTGCACGAGTAGTTGATGAAAAATGTTAGGGCACACAACATGAAACGTGACGATTTTCCAAGCGAATAAACATGAGAACTACAATGTGTGGCGCAATAGCACTTGGGAGTACTTCGACCTAGCGTGGTAATATTATTAACACCTAATTGTAGATCCTATCCACCACAGAGTTTAGAATCCATGCTGGATCGACCCTCAGCCTCTCCCTCCCCTCTGAGCGAGAGAGGCACACACACTAGAGATGCGCTGATGGGCTATTATTTCAACCATAACTGCATAGCAAAACTTATCATCCATCAGCCATCCATCAGCACCAAAGTTTGTTGACCAATTTTCAAAAATGCACCTGCCCACCATCCGCTGGTTGTTTTAATGTAGGCTATATGGGTGATGCAGCGCTGCTGACGTGAGGCTAGAAAGCCCTTGCCTGTTCTAGAAAGACTGATCTAATGCAGCAAATATATTAAAAGGCAAAAGTCGTACATTGGCTAGGCCTATCCCCAGAATATCAGCAGCAAACTCAGTCTCTGTCGCGCAAAACAGTCTCCAAATAAAACGCACATCGGCCTGTTGCCTATTCTGCCAGCTTGTGACAATATATCGTCCAAAATGCTTGATTGCATTGCATTCTCCACATTTTTAGCTACATTTTCATGTACCACATCAGCATTTTTGTTCAGTGAATCTTTTGTAAATTGCTTTACAATCCCACAATTCTGCTCGCACTGCGAGACGCTGGGGCCGAAGGCTGTCCTCTTCTGGGCTCGCTTGCTTGAGGAGATGGAAGCCAACGGCCCCCCTCCCAGTCCGTCTCTCTTGGGGAGCCACTTGCGCTTCCTGAGTGGCTGCTGGTCGAGCAGGGGGAGGTGAATGTGCCGGTTGGGCTGGCTGCAGAGTCCCCCACTGGCGATTTTGCTGCAGCCTCTCCAGGAAGCTCTCTGGGGTCTCATGATGATCAGGTGTTCTTCGTGCCCTCTGAGAGTCACTGGAGCAAACCCAGAGGAGAGTGTAGGGGACGATATGCTCTTGGGGGAAACCCTATTCAGGGCGAACACCCGTCCAAGGTTTCGGACCTTTCTCTGCCCTGGCACAGGGCAGAGCAATGGGCCATTTGGTGGGGCTGGTACGCCATCTGTGGTTCACGCTGTCCTAGCTACCCGACAGGGAGAAGACTCCATTGCTGGATGCATCTATCTCCCCCTCAGGATTGGTCAGGCAGACGATGGAGAGTATGAGGGAGCATTTTGAGGTGCCGCAGAGTAGTGGCGTGGCGCACAAGACATTCCTGCCCCGGCAGGAGGTAATCTCCCATCCCGCCCCTCCACTAGCTCCGATGGCGGTACATCGGCAGAGACAGAGGCGCAGGCATCGCCAGCAGCAGCAGCAGTCAAGATCGGCCGGTCAGCCCCAGAGGAATAGTTTCTCGCAACAGGGCGGATGCCTCCCTCCTAGGTTGGGAAGCGGTGTGTGAGGGGCAGGGTTGGGTAGTAACGGATTACATGTAATCTGGATTACGTAATCAGATTACAAAAATCAAGTAACTATAATCAGCCCAGATTAAAATAAAAAAATTGTGTAATCAGATTACAGTTACATTGTTGGGGATTACCTGATCACATTTTATCATGCAAGCAATGCAACTTTTTAATGATAGCCTAGCTTTCTTTTAATTTGACAAGCTTCGGGCTTGCCGGTTCGATCCCCGACCAGTAGAAAAAATGTGGGCGGGGGAAGTGGTTGAGCACTGCTCTCCCATGCCCACATCCACGACTGAAGTGCCCTTGAGTAATGCACCTAACCCCTCATTGATCCCCGAGCGCCGTTGTAGCAGACAGCTCACTGCTCTGGGTTGGTGTGTGCTTCACCTCACTGTGTGTTCACTGTGCTTCACTAATTCACAGATTGAATAAAGAGGTGTGTCTGCATCCCTGCCTGTTCTTTGGCATCCCTCACGGGATCAAAAGATATGCTTACTTACTAACTTACATACTATTGGGGCAGGTCTCTCGGCACACTGCCTGATCTTTTCCTCCTAATCTTAATGTAGTTTTAGTGTTACCGTTTACTTTGAGAAAGTCACCAGGTCCCCCTGGTTGAAAAACATCCCAAAATAATCATTTTCTCACCCCCACAATTGAAATGGACATGGTGTCATTTGGGTTTAATGCTTCCCTTTTTTATGCCAATCTCAGGCCATGTCCCTGGGTCAAAAAAATCCAGCGAAAGCTCAATTCTTTGTCCAGGTGTGCCCTTATAAAGGTTAAGCTGAGTTGTGCATGTTTGGAGAAGAGAAAAATAGAATGAGAATTCTTTCATCAATTCTGTGGTGGTGTCTTTTACTTAATGGGCATCTTTATTGAAGTAATCTAAAAGTAATCCTAAAGTAATCAGATTATGTTACATGTTTTTGGTAATCCTGATTTTACTGATTACAACAATTGCTATGTAATTTGTAGTCAGTAATGGATTACATTTCAAAGTAATCTGACCCAACCCTGGTGAGGGGCGAGCGGTCCGAGGGACATGGAGCGAGCAGCTGCAGCGGCCTCACATAAATGCACTGGAACGGTGCATCTAGCACTCAAGCATTTTTGCCGGCTAATCGCAGGGCGTGATGTATTGGTGAGGTCAGACAATACAGCGACGGTAGCCTATATCAATCGCCAAGGCGGCATTCGCTCCTCGCAGCTATGCGGTCTGGCAAAAAGGTTGCTGTTATGGGCGAGGTGTCACCTCTCAGTCCGTGCAGTTCATGTTCCGGGAGAACAGAACAGATATGCTCACGAGGGGCCCCCAATCACTAGCCTGGCACCGCCCTCCTACGTACTTCCGCTCAATTTTCATTTCCCTTAGGTAAGTCGTCTGGGTCTGCGGTATATTCACGGGTTTTCTCTGCCCAAAAATTTGCAGGTCCCATCAGCAAACAGAGGGAGTAGCTGAGAACGATGATGTTGAGGTTGTGCGCTAGTTTGAGCATGACATACGTTATGACCAAATGTTAGCGATTGGTTATTGCAGATCCAGAGTGGCTCTGGGCAGATCCAATAGTTTTAAACTTCAACAGGAAGTTAATGCTTAGCAATGGAAAGTGGCCAGACTCTCTGTACATTATCAAATATGTACGAGAGTTTGATAGGACCGGGCTATCCTATCACATTGGGAATGGCATCTTCACCCACAGGTGGTGGAGGGGGTGTGGCAGCGCTTCGGGAAAGCTCATGTCGATATCTTTGCCTCGCGCGCCACGATACACTGTGTGAAGTGGTTTACCCTGACCGAGGGCAATGCTCTGCTGGGAGTGGATGTTCTGGCACACGAATGGCCGAAGGCCTTGCTGTATGCTTTCCCCCCAAAGGCATTGATCCCAGCGATGTTGGAGAGAGCGAGGAGAGGCAGGCACAAAGTGATTCTGATAGCCCCTCATTGGCCCGATCAGATTTGGTTTCCGGTTTGACCCTGGCCTGGTCTCAACTCCTTCATGGACAAGAAATTATGTTCAAGCACTTGTTTTGGCCTCGCACAAACAAGCATACCTTTGTCACTGTCTGAAGCTCAGATAAAATAGGAGTGGTCAGACAGTATGGACAGGACCAGCAATAGCAAAATAAGAGTCCAATAGCAAAGGAAACCTCAGAGGTTGGCAAAACTACCTTTCTTCGAAAAAACGCCATGCCTGATATAAAGCTGAAAATCACTAACCTGACTCCGCCAGATGGATTTGCTCCGCATATCCATCTGGGAACTTTTCATTGAAGAACTTTTGGGAAGGGGCGGAAATATTGGTTAGCTGATTGGATAAACCATCTGTCTATCACCACCTTTGTTGGTTATCGTTGGTTACCTTATCGGTTATTAGGTAACGTAACTAACGTTAAGATGTTTTAACTTACCATTTGTATGTGACATGAACCTAATCAACGACAATTCCCATCAAGTTTTCACGGTAGGCCCTACACTTCTGAAGAAAGTATATTCCTCCATTATGAACTGGAATCGGCCATGGAGGATGTCTGTGTAGTTCATTCCTCCCAGCTGCATGGCTGAGACTCATAGCTTCACAGCTTACCCAGGAATACTTTCTAATTTGAATAAAACTTGCGCGATAGCTATGCTCATCTCATCTGTGGATGCCGTCATGTTGTTCGTTGCATCACACCTCAACCCGCCTCAAAGCCAACGCTGATTGGACGTTCGTTTGGTGAACTGCTCCAAATTCTCTTTAACGAAAAGTTGCCAGACTGATCTGCGAGTGAAACCCTGAAGCTCGCGAGATCAGGATGGTCTCACGAGACTAGAAAATCACCACCTCAGAATGAGATAATATGGGTAAATTATACATTTTCTGAATCCTTGGAGTCATGCCAGTATTGTAGTGTTTGTATTTCGTATCTCTGATTCTGCCTGATGCCACAGGATTAAAAGAAAAAAGATGATTTAGGCGGAAATGGCAGGAAAATGTGTGTGATTAAAAGTTTGAAGAGCACCAGGGTTGGCTGTATTTGTCCAAAGTGTTCACAAAAGGACTTGAATGAAAGCACAGATTGGCCCCTTTAAAATGATACCAAACATAATAAAATCAAATATGCAAATATGTCTTTAACAAAGGCCAATAGCAAGATAGGCACCTGCATCAAAAATTAGTTTTTTCAATGGGGTAACTTTAACAGCTGATAACACTAATTTAGCTGTGACTCCAGAAGGGTTATCATACAAAATTTTTAACTACAGACATGTATCTTTTCAAAAAGTATAAGCAACCTTTGCCACCTTGAGTGGTACCGACATCTTATCTGGCCCATGGACTACACCATTAAGTTAACCCTTTAGGCGCCAGAGGTTTTTTTTTCGAAACGTTCGATTTTGACATCTTCATTTCAAAAGGCTGTATCTTAAAAGTGATAAGAGATAGAGACTTTCTGTAAATTAGAGAAATATTAAGGATGACCCAAAGTTTATGTAGGGATTAAATGTTTATATCTAATTTGCATATTATGACGTCATATGGTGGCGGCCATCTTGGATTATAGAATTTTCATGAAAAGTCGCATGGTTGAATGATAAAATGCACCACTTCTTTCCCCCAAAAATGTCCCTCACCTTCTGTATGCTATATTGCACAATACTGAATGCTCAGGTAAATACTAAGTAGTAAACAAACTATGTAAATCATTACTAATAAATGGCAGAAACAAACCAAATGCATGTAGCGGTAGGCGCCTTTTGATGTAGAGATTTTCCATTTACTACATACAGTAGGCACTCTGATTCTGGCACATATATATTATTCAGATGACACACAAACACAAGTAGACAAGACCTGTTTAGTTCAAAAGCTCACTTGCCACGGCAAGGCACAGATCAGGAGTGAGATGACGAGACAAGACAAGAGACAATGTTAGCATTTGTTTTCTTTTTGTTGTTTTTGTTGATGTTTTTTTGTTGTTTTTTTCTTAGCTGACAAAGACACACACATCACAAGGACATGAGCACACAAAAAAGAACACATATATGTCCTAAATGGTCAGGAAAATAGATAATCAACAGTGTAAATCATTACTAATAAATGGCTGACAATTTTTTTTTTTATGTAGCAGGCCTTTTGCTGTAGAGATAATGACTATCCATATCCATATCCTATCCATACAGGGCCGGCATTCCCATCATCTTGTGATAGACTATGCATGGCCTAATGGCTCTCCTGCCCAGTGTCACCACCTCTGCTCCTGTTGCGAGCTGCATGGCCAGATCTGCCTCGCGCTCGCGTCGAGTGGAGAGAATTTGCGCAGCTCGGACTAGGCCTACTGTCATTCTCATTGCGACTCCCCACACTGCCTCTACGTTCCCCCCTAACTGTCCTATGAGCACTTCGACCTCGTCTAACATACCCAAAGGCATTAGACAAAGGCTCCACCACGTTACTGTCGCCGCGATTGCGGAGAGGCACACGTTCAGAAGACAGAAGCTAGCGCTATGGACATTAGGCTACCTCCAGCCTCGTTCGCCACACCCTGCTAACTTCCCGATGAACACTCCGAACCCGTGAAACATTATTCCCACCAGTGACATTGGGCAAACGATTCAACGTTTGTGCTTGGTGTAAGCTAAACTATGGAGTAAACTCTCACTTTGTCCAGCTGCATCATTGCAAGGCAGGGACGCATCTGAAGCCTCACTAAACGAATCACCGTCATTTTCTGAAGGCAGATATTCCCCTTCAGAATCAGGTTCCGCGAATAGAAGACCCAACACTTCATTTCAGGTAAACTTTTTTGATGCCATTAGACGATAATCTAATGCAAATACTCGCTGACGTTGACAATATCGCTCTGACAAAGTGGCTCACACGCACACTAGCTCCGGTATTTCACGCACTGATTCAATGCGCTGTAGCTAGAAGGTTTTGTTTAAAGCATGCACTTTTTTCGACTCGGGGATGACGTATGACATGTCTGCCATCTAGTGGAGTGGAGGTCGAACGAAATATGACACCCTATTTGACTAAATCGGCCGTTTTATTCAGTACCGCATCTTGTCGACTAAAGTCGCCTGTGGCGCCTAGACTCAAAATCAGAGTAGTTCTGGTTTAACCCGATCAGGGCCGGCGCTAGCCATTTGGGTGCCCTAAGCACCCCCCAGCCCCCCCCCCCCAACTAACCAATGATGGTGGCTGGTGTTGTGGACTAGAACTGCTGGTCGATGGTTGATCTGATTCTTCCTCCTGGCCTTGAGTTGCTCCTTGCATGTAGCACTGACTGCATTCAGAAATACAAGACAAAATATTCAGGGATTCTACTGAAATGCATTTTTGATTGAACCATCATACCAAAATATTGCACACATTCCTTTAGGTTCATATAGGCCTATGTGTCACTGAAACATTTAAAATTCAAAACTCCTTTAAAAGAGGTCTGATGAGGCACAATATAATAATTCTGTACATAATTTGACAACTCTGACTATGAAATTCTGCAAACACTGAGATTGTGTGTTTTTTTTCTAATTGCAGTTTCACCAACAGATATCGCCCTTGGCCTATGAACCTCTTGAAAATGAACGCATAGAACAACTAAAGTTATGTAAAGCTGTCTAATTTGGCAAAATCACATCAGTTGCAGAGTTTTTCCAAAGTTCACCTTATCAAGAGCCGTTTCCCACTCATCATTTCATTATGTTGTGAAAGATTCACTTGTAGCGTTACTTTTGCACTACGCAATTAGATCGTTTGATCATAATTGGTAACAAATGCCAAAAAAGCGCCCTGAAATGCAAAGCCAACTAGGCTAATAGGCTAACGTTACCTGACTATATCTCTGATGTCTAAAAGAAATAGCAAGCCCAGTTTAAGCATAATCAGAAATAGCATTGCTAGCTAGCAACCTGAGGAAGGATTGCTAGTCTTATGCACCGATTGCTAACATTAACAGAAAACAGCCGAGTGTTGAATTGTATTCAATAACCCATAATCCATATTCATATCCATATCCACTAGGGGTGTAAAGATTAACCGATACGTATCGGTATCCGTTTTTAACGTGTAAGATACGGCTACATCGATATGTGAAGCCCCGTATCGGAATAAAACTGAAATGAACCGGTCGTTATATCGATTTACTTGTTACAAATCGGTTCATAACCTTTTCTGCTCGCTCAGACTCTGATTTACGTTGCAAGCAGCGCGTTCGTCCCACTTCCTGTTTTGAAACTACACGTGGCACGGATTTGTGGGTAATGAAGTTCGTTTTGGGCTACACTCATTGCCCAAAGTAGACAAAGGACTTCATTACCCATACATCTACTGCAACTTAAGCACGTGACAACTCGCACTCTGTCGGTGTTTGACAGATTTTACTTTTTTGTTTGTCAAAATCCAGCTTGAAATTAAACACTATAGCATTCCTAAACGGCAACGATAGTCTGTAGAGTAGCCTTACGTTTGATGAAGGGATTTCCTTAATGTTAAAGAATAATTTGGCCCTTGCTGCTTAAACGATGTAGGCCTACAAATTATTATTATTTTGTTCATATTCACTCAGACTTGGAACAAAATAGGCCCAGTTCATTGATATGTAGGCCTATTTTGTTCTTGTAGGCTATGAGAAAAGGCCAAGATTGTCTTAAGCACCGTTTTATTTTATATTTTATTTCGATATTGTTTTACCTCAACAATAGGCTACAGCTCCTTGAAAACAATCAGATATAACTCTATAAAATCTATAAAAATTTATTTTTATGTTGTATTTGGCTGCTTTGTTAGGCTGAAATGTAGACTATTCTTTTTTCATTTCAATACAATATATGATACAAACCTCAGTTTGGATAATCATATTCACACATTTGTTTTTGCCTAATTGACATGACCATGATAATTGATAATATAAAATGAATGTGCACCTTAAGCAAATGATACAAATCTTTCAGAATGCTTTCCATTCTTCAACTGCATCGAACTGCATCGAATCGCATTGCATCGAATCGTACTGAATCGTTTTTGATGAACATGTATCTTTTCTTGTATCGAATCGTGCCCATGTATCTAGATGTGAATCGTATCGTCTTTTACATGAGAGATTCACACCCCTAATATCCACAACATAAAATAACTAGCTAGCCAGCATCAATAATTTGCAACGTAACACCACTTGAACATGAACATGGCTAGTAGGAGCTTACGTTAAAAAGTTTATTGACGGTAGTAGTATTACTTGGCAGCATAGACATGCATACACACAAGGGCTACAAACCTAACATTTTTTTTTACTTAAAACATTGTCTAATGGCCTCCTTACACCAAACAACTTTGACAAGATTTGGGAAAGATTCTTGAAAGATTGCAGTCTTTTGAGTAAAGCTTGAATGGGGGGCATTAGTTAAAAGACTACAATCTTTCAAGAATCTTTCCCAAATCTTGTCAAAGTTGTTTGGTGTAAGGTGGCCATCCATAAGGTGTCTGCCAAATTTGAGATCTGAGATTTGAGGAATAATCGAATAGACCACTGGAATGTGGGGGAGGGGGGCACCAGAGGGAGACTGGAGAGAAGGACGCACAGGAGATTCACCTTTTTCTCGACTAATTTGGTCTAGGCCTATATTACTTTTGTATTGCTTTTGCATATTAACATGCTTTAGACATATTTTATTTGTTATTTATAATAGTAGCCTATTGAGATAATTTTTCACGACCCAGATTTTTTGGTGCCCCGCCAGGCACTTGGTGCCCTACGCGCAGTGCGTGATGTGCGTGTGCGGAGCGCCGGCACTGAACCCGATTTACACAGCTCAACTTTGAGCTCAGCTCCATGTTAAACTCCAAAACCTTTTGTTGATCTATTCTTTAGTTAAAGATTTGCTTTAAATGCACAAATTATGATTATTTTTGTAAAAATAAATCCTCAGTTTTGAAACTTTACTTCTGTGTCCCACTTGCCTCACTGCCTGGTACCTGACAATAACAATAAATAATTAAAAAAAGCAGTAGGCCTAACGGCATTTGAGCAATACTGAGCCAACTAAATCACAAGCTTAATTTCCAGCCTTAGTAGTGTAACCCAAATTTTTAGAGTACTACCTGGTTAACTATCCAGTCTCGTTGAGGCGTAGAAGGAAGACTGGTACAGGTGTGAATATTAACTTTGAAGAGCTTTATTTAGGACATGTACAACAAGCCAGCACACTCCTATCTATGCTCTGACTCAAAATGAACATTCCCCCTAATTATCTTCCCCCTACTGTAGGTACATTCCCTGGAACCAATCTCATGACAGCATATCCATCATTATGACCGCCGCGCAGCGAAGCGGCGGTCATATAGGTTTAGTCAGAATTTTTCTTTTTCTTTTTCGCATGCCCAAATTTCCGTCAATGAGTCCCGGGACACTGAAAGACCGGGGTACACGAAACTTGGTGGGCATGTAACCCCACATGGATAGCATGGAACCATCGTTTTTCGTTTTGATCTGTAGCCCCCCCGCTGGACTGGACCCCCCGAAAGGAGGGTAGGGCAGACACAGTTTTCTGTGAATATCTCGAAAACCGTAGGGTTTAGGAGGACCATTTTTTTTTTGTATGTTGATCTCAAGGGGCCATGTCAACCCATTCCATAACCACTCATTTCATGTATAGCGCCACCTAGTTAAACACAAAAAAGTAAAAATGAGGTGTTGTAATTGAAGGTATCTGTGACCTAACATAGTCAAAACTGCACGAAATTGGAAGTGTAGGATCATTATGACACCCTCTGTATGCACGCCAAATTTTGTGGAATTCCATTCATGGGGGGCCACACAATAAATTAATTTATGTTACTATACACCAACTGGCCTGTAGGTGGCCGAAGACAGTTTTCTGTGAATATCTCGAGAACCGTAGGGCCTAGGAGGTCCACCTTTTTTATGTATGTTGGTCTTAAGGGGGCATGTCAACCCATCCCATTACCACTTATTTCATGTATAGCGCCACCTAGTTAAAAATTAAAAAGCAAAAAATTAGGTGTTTTCATCACAATATCTCTGGCTGACAAGGTCAAAACTGCACGAAAGTAGGATCATTATGACACCCTCCGAATGCATGCCAAGTTTTGTGTACTTTCGTTCATGGGGGGCCTTACAATAAAATAATTTATGTGTACATTTAGTGACGTACACCAACAAGGATTCCCGGGACACTGAAAGACCGGGGTACACAAAACTTGGTGGGCATGTACCCCCACATGGATAGCATGGAACCGTCATTTTTCGTTTTGATCTGTAGCCCCCCCGCTGGACTGGACCCCCCGAAAGGAATATCTTGAGAACTGTAGGGCCTAGGATGACCATTTTTTTCCATATGTTTGCCTCCAGGGGTCATGTTAACCCATTTCATGTGCACACATGTGCACAAACAGATACACACACACACACACATACATTCACAGTAATCATACGTATGACACATACTCACACAGTAGACATATGTACGCTTGCATGCACAGGCACATACGCAGGCACACACTCAAGCACGCACACACACACACACAAACCCACACGCACACACACACTCACACACACACACACCCACACACATAACATAAACATAACACAAACAATCAAGAATTTCTCAGAATTATGAACAGGCAAGATGGAGGTGGGGTTGTATAAAATTTATTTTACATGTGAAATCTATGAACTAATCATGTTTTGGTACTTGTTGTCTAGCAGATACCAGTGAGAATTGTGTGTGGATAATGCAATTTAGTGAGACAGTTAGAATCATATAGGCCTTTCAGCGTGATTTCTTTTTGTGGACTGGGCGGCGGTCATATTTTGTACCGCTCTGCGGTACATCTAGTTTCCAATACATCCACAAGGGCACATGAACAAAATACAAAGTTGACATTAACATATAAAGTAAACAAAGCCATAAAATATACGGCTACAGTAGTGTAGAAATGAAGTGACCTGTGGGGTATATTACGAGTCTCGATTAGTAGGTTAACGAGGTATGTTGCGCTCAAAACCAGGGTATGCTGTGACACGAAAGTGGATCTGTTTTAGAGTCGCTATATCACCATGGTGGTCTTGGTGACCACTGCTTCGTTCAACGTCAGCCTGACAGAAGAGCCTCCGGCTCCTCAGCCGATAGTCACGTTCCGCCACAACATCAGGAACCTGTCTCCAACCCACTTTTCCTCTGTGGAGGTTAATGAGGCCACAGACTCGCCCTGCTCCACACTGAGCTCGTGTCTAGACGAGCTGTGCCCTCTTACCACAAGGCCAGCTCGATCCAAACACTCTCATCCATGGCTAGATGATACTCTCTGATCGCAGCGCACCAAATTCAGAGCCGCAGAGAGGAAATGGCACAAATCCAAACCAACTGATGACCTCAAAAACTACCAGACACTCCTAACCTCCTTCTCAGCCAGCATCACTGCTGCTAAGACGGCCTTCTACAATGACAAAATCAACAGCGCTACAGACACTCGAAAACCTTTCTCAACCTTCAAATCACTACTCAACCCTCAGCTGCCTCCTCCTCCATCCAGCCTTACTGCGGATACCCTTTTTTTTACAAACAATGTTGCGGCAATCAGCAGTCAATTCTCTACATGCCCACACAACGCATCAGACCCAGGTACCGCACTCCTACAACCTCTAGGGGCTGCTGCAACATCTTTTTCAGCATTCTCGCCTCTCTCCGAGAGTGAAGTATCTAGACTCCTGACATGCAGCCGTCCTACCACATGCTCGCTGGACCCTATACCTCTAGATGGTAGCCTACTTCAGTCCATCAGCCCGACCATCGCACCAGCCATCACACATGTGATCAATGCCTTGCTAACCTCCGGCATATTTCCAACAGCGTTCAAAATGGCCCGGGTAACATTGTTACTTAAGAAAACTTCTCTCAACCCTGCTCAAGTCGAGAACTACCGCCCTGGCTCACTCCTACAAAGGCATTGAACGAGCAGTCTCCAAACAGATCTTTGACTTCCTTTCACAGAACAACCTTCTGGATCCAAATCAGTCTGGGTTCAAAAGCGGCCACTCTACCGAAACGGCTCTGCTGTCTGTAACAGAAGCCTTAAAAGAAGCCAGGGCGACCGCTCGGTCATCAGTACTCATTCTGCTTGACTTATCGGCTGCCTTTGACACGGTTAATCACCGCATCCTTCTCTCTATATTCGCTAACATGGGAATCTCCGGCTCTGCTCTCTCCTGGTTTGAATCCTACCTCACAGGACGCTCGTTTAAAGTATCATGGTTTGGTCAGCTATCTGCACCTCACCATCTCACCACAGGGGTCCCAGGGCTCAGTGCTGGGCCCCCTTCTCTTTGCTATCTACACCACCTCCTTGGGACAGATTATCCGTTCGCATGGCTTCTCATACCACTGCTATGCAGATTACACACAGTTCTATCTGTCCTTTCCACCTGATGACCCCTTGGTTTCAGCACGGATCTCGGATTGCCTCTCAGACATAGCTACATGGATGAAGGCACACCACCTCCAGCTGAACATCTCAAAGACTGAACTGCTGGTCCTCCCAGCTAAACCTACCATACATCACGACATCAACATCAAATTTGACTCCTTGTCTGTTTCACCTACCAGGACTGCAAGTTGTTGTTCTCGACAACCAACTAACATTCTCAGATCATGTTGCCTCAGTCACCCGGTCATGCCGTTTCGCACTCTACAACATACGGAAAATCAGGACTTACTTGACTCAAGATGCTACCCAACTTCTGGTTCAGGCAATAGTCATCTCACGACTCGACTACTGCAACGCCTTCCTGACAGTTCTCCCAGCATGAGCATTGAAACCCCTTCAGATGATCCAGAACGCGGAGGCGCGCCTGGTCTACAACCAACCCAAAAGGGCACATGTTACCCCGCTGCCCATCCAGCTACACTGGCTACCTATGGCACCCTGCAACAAATTCAAGGCTCTAACGCTTGCCTACAAAGTAGTCTCCGGTTCTGCTCCCACCTACTTGAATGCCCTCATACAGATATACACTACCTCCAGACCGCTACGCTCCTCAGACGAACAAAGCCACCTCGTTGGTGGAACACACTGCCAGTTCCTACAAGGGCAGGGACATCCCTCTCCATTTTCAAAAAACTCCTGAAACCCAGCTCTTTAGAGAACATCTCCTCTCATAGCACCACTTACAACAAGTCTTGCTGATCCTAACACCAGCCGTCTTGAACTGACACTCAACTGTTTAAAACAGCACTCACTGATGCACTTAGTCTTACTGTCCTCTACCGTTTTTATATATGTTTGTTATAGCACAATTTCTAAAACTCACTGAGTTCGCAAAACTAAACACTCAGTTTGCAATTTTGTAACACACACTTTGCACAACTGTAGAAACAATTCACTGCACAACACTCTTTTTGCGGAACTATAAACACAACTCACTGCTTTACACTCAATTTCCAAATGATCAACACACTCCTAGCAAATCTATACACATTATTTACACTATTTACACTATTTTGCCAACTCTCTGGCACACGTTGTCATGTGAAAACTGTTAATTAATTAGTTCACTTTGCAATCAGCCTAAGCACTAATAATAAGCCACAGGTAATGTACAATGGGTACAATGGAGGGAGCAGGAAGAGTGGGAAGAGTAAGAATTAGAGGAGGCCGAAGAATAGGACGTGGAGGTGAAGAAGTAGGAGGAGGAAGAGGATGCAGAGGTGAAGAAGTGAGAGGGAGAGGATGACAAGGACAAGGAGGTGAAGTTAGAGGAAGAGGACAAGGAGGAGCAAGAGGGGGACAAGGAGGGGGAAGAAGAGAAAGAAATAGCCCTTTTACAGGCAAAAAAATCAGTCTACATGTGGGGATATTGTCATGTCAGGCCTGGATACGGCATTCCAGAATATATTTTCCCCGGTGCCTTGGACTAGGACATTGCATGTGATGTAGACAAAATTTTGAGAGAGACGACCCGATGTAGACTGATTTGTTTTGTCTCAGTGAAATTGCTATTTTGTGTTTTGACTTGGAAAAACACACTTGTGTTTGTTTTGATGTGTGTAAATAAACACCAATACTTGAAGTTTGGATCCCTGTATGTTTACAGAACTATGACAAAAGTATGACCTCAAACTGACATAGTCTACCTTGTGCACAGAGAAGGCAAAAGCCAGATGTGTTTTTTACTCATACCATCAGTGTGTAGTTGGCACATTGTGTGTTTACTATTGTGATGGCTTGTGTTTACTGTTTGATACGAAAACACCATTTTTATGAAGGTGTGAAGAGTTAAGCAAGGTGTGTTAGCTTTTGCAAGAGAACTACGATGTTTTGCTGATTGGGTGAAATGTTTTCCTATTTGTGTGTAGAGTTTTGCAAGAAAAGCCATAGTTACAAAAAATGTGCTTAAGCAATCAGAAAAAACTGTAATAGTGCTGTGTGTGCAAATATCCCACTATAGACGTGCATACCATACAACAATTGATGACCATTGATTTATTTGATGTTATAGGTTAGACACAAAAAATGACCGCAGTGTAGATTAAGCCAACGCTCATGAATGCGGAAGTAATTGTTTTTAAATAGAGGCGGTCTTGTGCGTCTCCACGTTTCACGATTGGCCAGCGTCATCCCAACACAGAGAACGCGCACAGATCTGAGCTAAAAGCCTATTTTGACAAATATATCACATAACTGCTATCGTAGTATCACTTAACGTATACCCCTTAGTCAAGGCTTTGTGAAGCCTTGATATGTCTACATAGCCTGCGAAGGTGTGAAGAGTTAAGCAAGGTGTGTTAGCTTTTGTAAGAGAACTACAGTGTTTTGCTGATTGGGTGAAAGGTTTTCCTATTTGTGTGTAGAGTTATGAAATAAAAGCCATGGTTACAAAAAATGTGCTTAAGCAATCAGAAAAAACTGTAATAGTGTTGTGCGTGCGAATATGTCACTATGGGCGTGCATACCATACAATATCGGTTGACAATCGATTTATTTGATGTTATAGACTAGACATTAAAAATGACCGCAGTGTAGATTACACTATCGCTCATAAATGCGGAAGTAATTGTTTTTTAATATAGGCGGTCTTGTGCGTCTCTGCGTTGGCCAATGTCATCCCAACACCGAGAACATGCACAGATCTGAGCTGAACAAATATATCACATAGCTGCTATCGTATCACTTAACGTATACCCCTGAGTCAAGGCTTTGTGAAGCCTCGATATGTCTACATAGCCTAGATATGTCTAATGTGCTTCGTAGTATACCCCACAGTAGGCACACAGTGCACCCCCATGGTTTCTAAATTTGTGCCATTCCAAAATATCCTGCATTTTTCCCACAGCAACCAGTTGACAATGAAGTAGTGAAAGGACAAGTGTTACTAATGGAGTCACTGTTCAATTTAGCAGAATCAGCCCCTTAATTTATGTCATTAATACCACATGGGCCTGCTGTGATAAAATGTTTCCTTCGGCTCATATTCGTATTACAGTTTGGGCCAAATCAGTGTTTTGTAGGCTGTTTAAATCTCAACAATGGATTTTAGGACCTAAATGGACAGTCTTGTTGAGATTTAAACAGATTTTCTTTTTGAAAAGCACACTTGTAATCCACCTGGCGCTGCAATGCACAAGGTATACGATAGGGTCCAGCCCTATAGCCTATCACTCACCGCTGCCATTACATTACATTTGGCTGACACATTTTTAGCCAAAGCCAAAGCCATGTCAGTGCTAACAGTTCCTTTGCACGCAAGGTTATACAACTGTAAAAAGTAAAAGTAAAACAGGTTTTGTTCTATCCACTGACTGTGGCTTGGATAGGATGACATTTTTTGTCATAACATTAATGCAATAATGACTGGATTACCTTCGCCCTCATGGTCAAAGACTCGTGATCCCTTTACTGAGATGACAGCTTGTATTTCTGTGAAACTGACAGGCAAAAGACAGAGGAATGCAGTCAGACCACAGGAGCTTATTTAATGGGTGTAACAAAACCTGTTCACCACAGTTTTATAATCTTGCTCTCCAGAGCCGGAACGCCGTATACGCACCTTATGCACCTTGCGTAGGGCCCCCGCACATTAATTCAGAAATTAATAAAGGAGAAATAGCCAAAACTGGATATAGGGTCCCTTTAACACAGTGGTCCCCAAACGTTTTCTTCCGAGGGCCAGCTCACTATGCCTGGGTCTAAGAGAGGGCCAGAGACTCGGAGTATATTAGTAACCATAAATAGCTTAGTGCTGTGAACAACAACAGTCTACCTTACATTACATTTAATCATAGGCTACTGCAATTTAATACCATTGTTAGCTGTGTTTATATTGCCATCATGCCATGTAAAATGTAGCTCAAATGAAATAATACTAATAAAAAAGACTTTATAAAATTTAGAAAATAAAGCATTCCCAAAAGTATTAGCAGGGAGTCCCAAAAGTATATTTTATTTAATGTGTGTCTTTGCATACAAGTTGTGAACAAGCAATATCCTACAAATAATTTAAAGTTCTCAAACTATGAAAGTTTTATGAAGTGCTGGCAAAAACATCTGAAATGACCACCATTCTAACTTTCACTCACCTGATGAGAACTTTGTGAATTTGTATGAGCATTTGAAGAGTGAATAAAAATAGAAATAATTATCCCAGAAAGTCCAAGAAATATGACTTGAATAGAAGTTAGTTAGTTATTAACAATTAATTGATAAACTTTTAGAATTCTTTGAGCACAGATGCAGTCAGCATAGGCCTCTTACATTGTTTGCAGGTAGGTTCATTCCGTTTTCGATGGCAAACGCGAAACAGCGCCAAAACAAGAGTATTACATGTGTATTGTTATGACTCGCCATAGAGAATGAATGGGGGAAATTACGGAGGTTATAGTTTGATGATGTCGTACTCCGGTGCGGGCCAGATGCTATATACCACAGACATGTTTTGGGGGGCCACCCAAAATGAGGTGGCGGGCCGTAGTTTGGTGACCACTGCTTTAACATATACTTTATTATGACCGCCGCGCAGCCATGCAGCTTTTTCGCATGTCCAAATTTCTGTCAATGATTCCCGGGACACTGAAAGACAGAGGTACACGAAACTTGGTGGGCATGTAACCCCACATGGATAGCATGGAACCGTCGTTTTTCGTTTTGATCTGTAGCCCCCCCGCTGTACTGGACCCCCCGAAAGGAGGGTAGGGCAGACACAGTTTTCTGTGAATATCTTGAGAATCGTAGGGCCTAGGATGACCAATTTTTTGCGTATGTTTGCCTCCAGGGGTCATGTAAACCCATTCCATATGCACACATGTGCATAAACAGATACACACGCACATACATACATTCACAGTAATCATACGTATGACACATACTCACACAGTAGACATATGTACGCATGCATGCACATGCACAAACACACATATGCAGGCAAACACACAAGCACACACACACACACACACACACACACACACACACACCCACACACATAAACATAAACGTGTACACGCACACATGCACACAATTCAAGAATTTCTCAGAATTATGAACAGGCAAGATGGGGGTGGGGTTGTATAAAATGAATTTTACATGTGAACTAATCATGTTTTGGTACTTGTTGTCTAGCAGATACCAGTGAGAATTGAGTGTGGCTAATGCAATTTAGTGAGACAGTTAGAATCATATAGGCCTTTCAGCGTGATTTATTTTTGTGGAAAAAATGTGCTGGACTGGGCGGCGGTCATATTTTGTACCGCTCTGCTGTACATCTAGTTTATACCACATTGAGGTACTCTGAGGGCCCTATCATACACTTGGTGTATTGTGGCTTGTGTATTGTGTCTCATACCTAGCTTACGCCACAGACTTTCTAATGAGGAGAAATAGCACGCAAAGAATCCTCCATAGAAATGCATGGGGTTAGTTCCGATGCCAATATGGCAGTCTACACATATCCCGCACATTCCTGTATGCCTCCCCAATCACTTGAATAGGAAAATAGCTGTAGTTTTTTTCTAAAACCGGCTGATTTATGTTGTTCTGTCGAAGCATAGTGTCGGTTTCAGTGAATATGATCAAAAGAATCTTGCCAACTGCAGCTAAGTTTACATGTACTGTAAATAAAGTTTACTTGATTCAGATGCTGTGTGACAGACACACACATACAGATTATATACACATTATTACATACTCTGGAGTGAGCTGTGAGCTCTCGGGAGTCTCTTGAAAGGAAACGAGTAGCACACACACACACACACACACACACAGAGAGAGAGACTTATTCACTCAGTTAAGTTTATTCCATTACAAGTGATATGTTTCCATTACAAGTGATTCCTCTTTGATGTGTATGTGCATGTGCGTGCGTGCGTGCGTGCGTGTGTGTGTGTGTGTGTGTGTGTTTGTGTTTTCTCTGTTAAACTTCTGATTTATAGATCAAGGGGAACATCTGTGTGGATAGCCCAACTTTCCAGCTTTATCAAATGGTAATTTGTGCTTCCTCTTCTAGTGTGTAGTAGTGTCTCTGAAAGAACGCAGGTATGAAATAATTATATGAGCACACAATTTAATTTGAAAGTGAGTACAACTTAGTAAATAAAGTACAAAAAAGGGCAGAATTTAATAAAAATTAGCAAACATTACGGTCAAGCGAGCACATGATTTAGTAAAAACGAGTGCATGATTTTGCGAAATGAGCGTACATTCTCTTGTCAATTGGGCAAAGGGGATAGTATCAGTGTATTTCTGGTTTAAAGGCATTATCATTATCATAATGGAAATTCACCAATTCACAAATATGTCTCATTCGAATTCCATGCCATCACAGTGACCGCCCCAGCAAAACTCTACGTGCTGGTCATCTACCGCCCTCCAGGCCAACTAGGTGACTTTATGGACGAACTTGACACTCTGCTGTCCTCCATCCCTGAGCATGACTGTCCGCTTCTTGTTCTCGGCGATATGAACATCCACTTAGATGCCCCAGGCTCAGCGGACTTTTTGGCCCTGATTCACTCCTTTGACCTCAAACTGGTTCAAAGCCCACCAACTCACAAAGCTGGCAAAGAGCTTGACTTGATCTTCACTCGGAACTGCAGCACAGACACCCTCATGGTGACGCCTCTCCATCTTTCTGACCACTTCTTCATCCAGTTCAACGTCAGCCTGACAGAACTGCCTCCGGCTCCTCAGCCAATGGTCACCTTCCGCCGCAACATCCGGAACCTGTCTCCAACGCACTTCTCCTCTGTGGTTGCCTCCAGTCTACCTCCACTCAACACCTTCTCCTCTCTGGAGGTTAATGAGGCCACAGACTCGCTCTGCTCCACACTGAGCTCGTGTCTAGACGAGCTGTGCCCTCTTACCACATGGCCAGCTCGATCCAAACACTCTCATCCATGGCTAAATGATACCCTCTGATTGCAGCGCACCAAACTCAGAGCCGCGGAGAGGAAATGGCACAAATCCAAACTAATTGATGACCTCAAAAACTACCAGACACTCCTGACCTCCTTCTCAGCCAGCATCACTGCTACAATGACAAAATCAACAGCGCTACAGACACTCGAAAACTTTTCTCAACCTTCAAATCGCTACTCAACCCTCAGCTGCCTCCTCCTCCATTCAGCCTTACTGCAGATACCCTCGCCTCCTTTTTTACAAACAAAGTGGCGGCAATCAGCAGTCAATTCTCTACATGCCCACTCAACGCATCTGACTCAGATACCGCACTCCTACAACCTCTAGGGACTGCTGGAACATCTTTTTCAGCATTCACGCCTCTCTCCGAGAGTGAAGTATCTAGACTCCTGACATGCAGCCGTCCTACCACATGCTCGCTGGACCCTATACCTACGAGCCTACTTCAGTCCATCAGCCCGACCATCGCACCAGCCATCACACATGTGATCAATGCCTCGCTAACCTCCGGCACATTTCCAACAGCGTTCAAAATGGCCCGGGTAACACCGTTACTTAACCCCTTCAGACCCCAATTATGTTCCAAGGTGGTGAAAAATATAATAATGCTTTTTTCCCATCCTTAATGCAACCATAAATGAGAATCAATAAAAAAAAAAATTTTATCACAACCTTTTAATTGTTTTTTTTTTTGTCCATTTCAATGGACATCGGGTCCAAACAGTTGTTAAAATACCAACATCATATGACAACATCATACCTATTTTTTGTCTTATAATTCACATTCATACCTATTTTTTGTCTTATAATTCACATTGATATCACATGGAACATGAACTTGAACAGTTCAAATGATGTTTTTTTGTAAGGTCCAAAGAGTTTTAAAATATAACATCATAGTTGTAATGTGCCGGATTGTGTCCACACAATAGACCTGTGGTGCTAGTGCTAAATGTTTAGCAGTTTTCAATACACACACTGTTTGCATTGTTTTTTGCATTTTGTTGTTTTCACACAGTCTTGTGAACTGAATTGTTTAATTACATGTTCCAATACGGAACACCGGAGGTATGCTTGAACATGTTTGTTTGCTCACTTTACTAAATTGTGCGCTTGTTTTACGAAATTGTGCTCACATTTTCCTACATTTTTGCTCAATTTAGTAAACCCTGTGCTTGTTTTACTAAACAGTGCATTTATTTTACTACATTGTGGGCTAATTTGCTAAATTCCACTCTCATTTCACTACATCACATTGTAAAATGAGTGCACAATTTAGTAAAATAAGCGTACTATTTACTAAAATGAGTGCACTTTTTAGTAAAATGAGAGCACAATTTAGCAAAATGAGAACAAGAGCACAATACACACATTGTGTGCACAATGTAGTATAACAAGTGCACAATTTAGTAAAGCAAGCGCATGATTTAGTAAAACGAGTGTATGTTTTCTCAATACATAGAAAATCGTGCAATGACACACCCCAGGAGATGTCATTGCAAGATTGTTTTTTTATATCAAGATAATATACACTGTTTTTACTGAATTATGCACTCATTTTACTTAGAGTGCATTCTTAAATTGCCATTCCAAATGTACACATTGAAACTTTTAACCGTTCATAATTCGGAGCGTTGGTCGGATTTTCGTTTATTCAGAGTGTCACAATCTTGGAGCTTTCAGTGCGTACTCTGGGCACTCCAGCTGAAGGGATGGAGTGGCAGAGCATGACATCACACAGTAGGCTGAGAGAGTGTTATACCAGAGAGAGTTGAAGCTAGCCTAGAAATCTAGACACACCCTAGCGGCAGCAAATAATATGGATCTGGCTCGTCAGGCTAGGTTGAAGCAGCCTAAGGTTGAAGTGGCCCTAAACACTGTTTCACAAGTGCTGTAGTGGTGTCCATATTGTAGGCCTAAACCAAACTGTTTGTAACCCAAAATAATTCACAGAGATTTAGACTGCTTGTCTTTTTCGAACTTCAGAGCGCTATTCTCAGTGTCAGATTGAATTTACAAACGCACCCTAAATTTTGCGCTCGTTTTACTACATAGTGCGCTCGTTTTACTAAATCTTCCACACTTTTGCACAAAAAATAGCACAATTTAGCTAAATGCTCAGAATATGTAGTTGTATAAGTCCATGATTTAGTAAAATGAGGATACTATTTAGTAAACCGGGCACACAATTTACTAAATTCTGTGCACAATCTAGTAAAATGAGAGGACGATTTAGTACAACCGACCACTCATTTTAGTGAAATGAGTGCACATTCATCCAAAAAAGCTGAAATAAATAAAAAATATATTTAGAATTATAGCTTGGGTCTTGAGGATGTCAGAACCTTGCCTGGTGACAATAATTAAGTGAGTGTTGGCTAACATCTCCCAACACCTGGTGTCCATTGGGATGGACATTAAACTTTGAAAAAATCCTGTACTACACTGTTATGAAATATATTCAAACTAACTTAAAATATCATCACCTGCAATGGTTAGAATTATACTGAGTGCAAATTGGTTAGGCTATCATAAACATAAATTCATATTGATGAGGGAAAAAAGATGCTTACTCCTGTTCCTATCTAGCTTCAGAGCCATGCTTGTGTTGTTTGATGTCTGAGGTGCTCTCAGATCAAGTTTCAGGTCATAACTGCATTCTGATTGGGTCATCAGGATCCAATCAGTAGCAAAGCATAATTAAAATGGTGAAACCACAGATTTTCATTGGTTTAGACCCCAAAATATATCATGTCCATTCCAATGGACGTGGGGTCCGAAAGGGTTAAGAAAGCTTCTCTCAACCCTGCTCAAGTCGAGAACTACCGCCCTGGCTCACTCCTACAAAGGCATTGAACGAGCAGTCTCCAAACAGGTCTCTGACTTCCTTTCACAGAACAACCTTCTGGATCCAAATCAGTCTGGGTTCAAAAGCGGCCACTCTACCGAAACGGCTCTGCTGTCTGTAACAGAAGCCTTAAAAGAAGCCAGGGCAACCGCTCGGTCATCAGTACTCATTCTGCTTGACTTATCGGCTGCCTTTGACATGGTTAATCACCGCATCCTTCTCTCTATATTCGCTAACATGGGAATCTCCGGCTCTGCTCTCTCCTGGTTTGAATCCTACCTCACAGGACGCTCGTTTAACGTATCATGGCTTGGTCAGCTATCTGCACCTCACCATCTCACCACAGGGGTCCCAGGGCTCAGTGCTGGGCTCCCTTCTCTTTGCTATCTACACCACCTCCTTGGGACAGATTATCCGTTCGCATGGCTTCTCATACCACTGCTATGACGACACACAGCTCTATCTGTCCTTTCCACCTGATGACCCCTTGGTTTCAGCACGGATCTCGGATTGCCTCTCAGACATAGCTACATGGATGAAGGCACACCACCTCCAGCTGAACCTCTCAAAGACTGAACTGCTGGTCCTCCCAGCTAAACCTACCATACACCATGACATCAACATCAAATTTGACTCCCTGTCTGTTTCACCTACCAGGACTGGAAGAAATCTAGGAGTGGTTCTCGACAACCAACTAAACTTCTCAGATCATGTTGCCTCAGTCGCCCGGTCATGCCGTTTCGCACTCTACAACATACGGAAAATCAGGACTTACTTGACTCAAGATGCTACCCAACTTCTGGTTCAGGCAATAGTCATCTCACGACTCGACTACTGCAACGCCCTCCTGACAGGTCTCCCAGCCTGCGCAGTGAAACCACTTCAGATGATCCAGAACGCGGCGGCGCGCCTGGTCTACAACCAACCCAAAAGGGCACATGTTACCCCGCTGCCCATCCAGCTACACTGGCTACCTATGGCACCCTGCAACAAATTCAAGGCTCTAACGCTTGCCTACAAAGTAGTCTCCGGTTCTGCTCCCACCTACTTGAATGCCCTCATACAGACATATGCTACCTCCAGACCGCTGCGCTCCTCAGACGAACGACGTCTAGCTCTACCACCGGTACGCTCAGGCCAATCCAAACTTTTCTCATCTGTTGTTCCTCGTTGGTGGAACACACTGCCAGTTCCTACAAGGGCAGGGACATCCCTATCCATTTTCAAAAAACTCCTGAAGACCCAGCTCTTTAGAGAACATCTCCTCTCATAGCAACACTTACAACAAGTCTTGCTGATCCTAGCACTCACCAGCCGTCTTAAACTGACACGTAACTGTTAAAAACAGCACTCACTGATGCACTTATTCTTACTGTACTCTAATGTTTTTAAATTGTCCTAAAATTGTTGAGAATTGCTCTAAAACTTAAACTGTTTACCATGTTGTTAGTCGCTTTGGCTAAAAATGCGTCAGCCAAATGTAATGTAATGTAATGTAATCATCTTTCCTTAAACATCATCTGTGTCAAGAGGTTAACATGGACATGGACTGCCCTCTAGTGGCTGATATGAAAGTTTCAAACGTAGATCAAACGTAGCAATACACACACACACAAACACACACAAACCACAGAGGAGAGGTAGAGAAGGGGTGGGACTGTTCTTTGTACTCAATTTGATGTTTGACTGCTCTGAACACCGGTGGCCAACAGTGCCATCTACTGGTGGAAGACAAATCATACATTTCCTGTTTTCATTGACAGTAACAAGCAGCCTGAAATATATCCATGATGCAGTGTGTAGTGATAAAAACAGGTTAAGTTTTTGGGTTTCCTGTGTTTTCTAAGTCCATTAAACCTTTCCCATCTTTGTTCACTTCCTTGAGTAAAGCTGGTGTTGTAGTCTGACGCGTGTGTTTAAATGAAGATGAAGTTAGTTATTTCTTTCCTCTTGATGAGTGGATTTATTTACAGTTTCTGTATGTACAAGCCAAATCATAATACACAAAATGACTTTATTCAGATAATGCTGTTAGGAAGGAAGGTAAGATGTATGGGGGGGGGGGGGGTATGATTTTGGGTGTCTGATATTTTGGTGACTATTTTGCCCCCCCCACACACACACACACCGTTGAATATTGAGTTTCAGGTTACAATTACTGAGCAAGCCAATCAGAAGACAGTGACTTAACAGGAAGACCTCCGTGTTGCAGGGTATGTTTAAGCTCTGTAAGTGAAAGCAAAATCACTTTGATTAAGGTGACTCTCAAAGCCAGTTCCACAATGGGCGCATTTTCAGAATTGACTAAGGAAATTCTAAGCGTGGATGTTTTCTTTAGTATAGCTCTTGTCTGGCTAGAAGCATGGCTGGAGGACGTGTTCATTTGTCCATGTGGATCAAGTCAGTTTTTTTGTGTTTCGCTTTGTGTTTGTTCTTGTACAATTGTTGTATTCATCGCACTGTTCATTCAAATTCATAAATACAAGGAAGAGCTGAAAAAACATGACTGGCGTGCATGGAAGACTTGGCAAGATAATTGGATAACTTTGACTGGTATAGTTCTGCCACTGTTAATTGCCTTGTTAACTTGGGTCTCACTGTGGTTCTTTGATGGACGTTACTATCTATGCCAGGAATCTACGTGGCATGGTGATTGGACAGATTCCTCCAATTTACCCTCCAAATGGTGTGAACCTTCAACTTACAACTCAACAATGATAAGGCTCTCTGCAGATCTGTTCAAAAAGTCTCTGGTATGATACATGTTTTATTACCACTAAAATCCTTATAGTGTATCTATAATATTTATTTTCCAAAATATTTATGAACAATATATATATATATGAAACTAAATATAAAAGTGCAACTTGTTCTGCTATATTATTTTTATATTTATTTTTTGATTTTTTTTTAACTAATTCTAATTGTGTGTCTCTTTTGTTTGTCTCTTCAAGGTCATATCAATGGGCCTGTTCATCTGCCTTACTTTCTTCATCATTGTTTATATCATCTATGTGGTGTTTGTGGGTTTCAATAGAAACAAACAGATTCAGAGGAATGATACAGCGTTAGTGCCGGTATCCCATGGCCCATACACATCTGTTGCCCATGGAGACCCAGGTTTGAGTCAGGATTGAGGTCCTTTCTCGAACCCACCTCCCATCTCTCTCTCTCTCTCATATGTCTTGCCTGCTATGCTGTGAATTTTCATTAATACTTTTGATTTTTTTTAACAAGAAAAGCTGAAATGTAACGTGTATATATTTTCGTCAAAAAACAGAAACATTTGCCATATGTTTCAGTTGTAGTTTGCATAATAAACAGTTTAAAACTAAACCATATGTGAGAAATGTATAAGATGTTTGTAAGACATATTGACGTCATTTGTTGTGTTTGGGTGTGTGATTTACAGTGTGTGTAACTGTGTGATACGTTTTCTACATACATCTGGAAATACAAAGCTGTTTTTGTTGATCTTGAGAAGAATGACACAAGATCTTCACAATTACTAATAGCTCATCTTGAGAAGAGGCACCCAGCGACCCCAGTGTTTATCATGGTTGTCAGGGCCGATCTGTGGCATAGGCGGTGTAGGCAACAATATATCTACCTTCCCTGTAAATAAATGTACACATTCTTCCGACTGCAATTTTTTATGTTTGCAGGTGTTGCTACTGCCATTTACCACAGTCACTTTCGATTTTGAAACTAGTGTAATCTCCTCTTGTTGCTGATTGGCCTTTTTGGGGTCTGATGGAAATGTTAGTGAATTGTGGTGTGCCAGATTAGTATCTCCCTGATAGGAGATCTAGGTGGGAGTGGCCAGGCTGACAAAACAGTAACAATGTAACGAATAGAAAGTGAGACAGCGTGGGAACGGGAAACTATCCAGGCCAGAATCAAACCTGGGTCCCCGTGGGCACTCAGGCCCGATAGAGGTATTGACGCTGTAGCCAGTCACGCCAACATACATACATTATTAACTTCTCTCTAACGCCTTTAGCTAGCTCTGCCTTGTTTCACTGACTGTGAATCGTCATGCACATAGGTGCTAAATTCAAAAAAAGATTGTCACCCCCTTTACTCAAATGCAGAGCTATACAGGCATTCTTAACAACCCATTGCATGCATACTGCAGCCGAGTGCAGGACAACTACAGCTGAATAGGGTGACAGGATATCAACCAAATCTATGTTCTGCTGTATAGGGGCTGGTCTGCATGTCATGGTCAAGTAAGTAATAAAGTAAAGTACCAAAGTAAAATTTTGCGTAGGGCTCCAACGAAGTCAGGTCAAGCTGTAATAGCTAACCCCGCCCCCCCCCCCCCCCCACACACACACACACACACACAAAAAAACAGCAAAAACAAAACACATACAAGGTTGAATGGTTAAAGAAATATTTGTTTAAGTAAATGTAGTACAATTACACTGAAAATAGCTAGACACCACAGACATAAAATGCAAAATGCCATTACAACAACGTTACAACACCACATCAAAACTCTACAGGTACTAATGGTAAGTCTTACATACTGTATGTCTGAGTAGCTAACAAGATGTGTTGAAATATGAATGAAGTAACTGTATCGTGCTTGACAGGCCCCTGTTTACATCGTGTTGATGTATCAGAGAAGAATGAGGCTTAAAGGAGAAGTTCGGTGTGAAATTGACCTTAGCTGTACGGAAAGATGTTGCCGAGTACTTACATGTGTCCAATAGGCACCTTCGCTCACCCCCTAGCATTCCGAATTACGCCGTTTTTAGCCAAGTAGCTGTGGGGGGCATAGCGTAGCCTATGCAGCTAAATCGCTATTTTTACACAATTAAAAAGGTTCCAAGACCCTCAGAAGTCTACCAATGCAGTGTGGAGTTACTTGGAACCTTTTTAATGGTGTAAAAATAGGGATTTAGTTGCATAGGCTACGCTATGCCCCCACAGCTACTAGATTAAAAACGGCGTAATTTGGAATTCTAGGGGGTGAGCGAAGGTGCCTATTGGACACATGTGAGTACTCGGCAACATCTTTCAGTACAGCTAAGGTCAATTTCACACCGAACTTCTCCTTTAAGAAAAGGGAAAAAAACACGTTGCTTCTGTTGAACAGTGCATGCAAAGCGGAAACCACACAGGAAGATTAAGGGTGAGTGAGTGCCAACTGATTGCTGAGATCATGGTGCACATGAACGATAGCTGCAAAGAAATAGGTAGGCTGGCTAAAAAAATTTACACTGCAGCTGAAGATCATTTTCTGACCGAGTCAAACAGGAAAATATAAGGAAATAGATATGTAAGATCTGGGTGGAATGGAATGTTGCTGTTGGAAGGGGGAAAGGGTGAAAGTGATGAGAATGTACATGTGTGTGAATATGGGTGCACTGATGTGTCAGACAGAATGAGGTGAAGGATGCACTTTTTTGTCCTCAGACAAACTACAGAATATGAAGCAATTCAACACCTTTAAAATGGTCATTAAAATGGCACCTGATGTACATGTAGCTGTGGTGCAAGTGGCAGCACAGTACCACACCTGGGTCTCAGTGCAGATGGGGACCCGGGTTCGATTCCGCCCTGTGGTCAACTGTACAACTGTACCACCACCAACAATTCACTACCCATATTATATGTAGTATTTAACTTGTTTACTTGTTTATTTGCTATTTGAAACATGAGGATATTTTTTGAGAACAGGAAAAAAACACTTTTACCTCTATTGTGGTCAGTTGACCAGGCAAAGTTAATGTCTATTAGCAAAGTTAATGTCTATTAAACAAAGGCAGAAACCACACAGGATGAATATGGGTGAGTGTGTGCCACTTCCAGTACTTGCTGAGATGTGTATATAATCTGTGGCATATCAAGTTTGTCAGGTTAAGGGATCTATGAGCTTTACAGTTTCTGTATGTACAAGCCAAATCATAATTCCCATCATAATTTCACATAATCAGTAATGTTATAAGTGACAATGTTATCATAATTTCAATCAGTTGTGTTGTTATAAGTGACAATGTTGTCTAAATGGAAGGTACAATTTATTGGAAAAAAATTGTTATAGCAAAATGAGTCGATTGTGGGTTGTGATTTTTGTGTCTGATAATTTGGTAACATTCAACATTAAATTTGAGAACTGACTAGAACTAGAACTAAATTTGCATCTGAATTTGCATAAACATCTATTTCCCTGCAAGGGGCAGAAAGAAGAGCACCAGACACATAAACACACACACACACACACACACACACACACACACACACACACACACACACACACACATACACACACACACACACACGCACACCAACCCGTTCTCATCTCAGGGCGTCATATAAGGCCGTTTTGTCACGTCCTTCGGCGTTTTCTATCCACGCATATAGCACCCTTTCGCGTGTAGGTGCAAGCTCATGGCTTTCAACCAACTTCAGCGTAAAACCACCCGCGATGTTATTAGACGCTCTGGGCTTCACTCGTCATTAATTCACCACAATGTTGAACGACTGCACAGACGTAGGGTTTGAGCAACAACGAGTTATGTTTCCTCCATGATGATTGGTTAAAACAGGAGGTCATTAATCGTTTTTGATATAGGAGTTTATTGGCCGTTTTAACACCTTTATTGTGCGAGAGAGACGCTCATGGCTTTCTCCAATGCAACCCACGGGCGTTTCACAGGACGCATTCGGATTTGGCCAAATTGCAATACAAGGGCGACATATCCGACGCTTTCAGCAACAGTGCGGACAATTTGGTTTTGTTTTAAATTATCCAGTAGCCTAACCTTAATTTAAACCTGGACGTGTGCTTGGTAGGTCTAACAAAAAACCCCACAATAACAGGTGAAATCCCGTGCCATCTATTGCCCGCATAGAGGAGTATATTGGCCGTTTTCAATACCTTTACCATGCGAGAGAGAGATGGCTTTCTCCAATCCAACCCACGTTTCACAGGACGCTTTCGGATTTGGCCTTCAATCCAAGGGCGACATATCTTACGCTTTCAGTAAAAGCGCGGACAATTTGCTTTTGTTTCAAATGATCGATCCAGTAACCTTAATTTAAACATGAATGTGTGCTTGTTAGGCTTGGCCAAAAAACACAATAATATGTGACATGCCCATGCCATCTATTGCCTGCATAGAGGATTTGATTGGTCATTTTCAAAACCCTCATCGTGCGAGAGAGACGCTCATGGCTTTCTTCAATGCAACCCACGGGCGTTTCACAGGACGCTTTTGGATGTGGCCAAATTGCAATACAAGGGCGACATATCCAACGCTTTCAGCAACAGTGCGGACAATTTGGTTTTGTTTTAAATTATCCAGTAGCCTAACCTTAATTTAAACATGGACGTGTGCTTGGTAGGTCTAACAAAAAAAAACCCACAATAACAGGTGACATGCCCGTGCCATCTATTGCCCGCATGAGGAGTATATTGGCCGTTTCCAACACCTTTACCGTGCGAGAGAGACGCTCATGGCTTTCTTCAATAAAACCCACATATGCGTTTCACAGGACGCATTCGGATTTGGCCTTTCTAAGAGCGACATATCGGACGCTTTCAGTAACAGTGCGGGCAATTTGCTTTTATTTTAAATGATCGATCCATAATCTTAATTCAAATATAAATGTGCGCTTGGTAAGCCTAACCAAAAAAGTCAATAATATGTGACATGCCCATCTAATGCCAGCTTAGAGGAGTTGCTGTACACCTGTATCGTGCGAGAGGGACAATGCAACCCACACAGGCGTTTAACATGACGCATTGGGTACGCATTCGCGGCAAAGGCCACCGCGCAGAACATAGCCCATTGATTTCCTATGGAGAGCGCAATGCGTAGTTAACGCGTCCGCTATGCATCTCGGGAAGGCGGCGCGGCGGTGCGTCGGGAGGTTAACGCTAGGCGGTTAGCCAATGAAAGTACATCTTCGGTACACAAGTTCTCTCTTTTGCTCTAGTCTTCCGGTCCGCCTGCCAGAAATATTTGTTCCGCCTGCTCCGCGTGTTAGTTTAGTGAAAATATATTAAGCTATGGTGGCGAAGCCATTAAGTTTAGAACAAGTTCGCCACTGCACCCTATCAAAAAGACCTTGTTTGCGACTTGAACCAAGACAGAAGGTGCTTTGGAGGAACATGTCAGTGATATGTGTGAGTGTTTCAATAAAAGATGTTAAAATTCCTTGCATTGGTTAACAGTATTACGTACAGCTGCAGGCCAGTTTCATATTATTTTAGGGTCTTCGTGTAGCCAGTACAATTACATTTCTCTGTCCATAATATTGCATTTCTGTAGTAAAGTGCAGTAGTAAGTGCAACGTCCCAGGTAGACTTCTGTATTTTCCTGCATATGAACTGTAAATAATGGAGTTACATTTTGTATTTGAATGTTTACCTAATTTTTTAGACAAACTGAAAAATAACAGCTGTCATCTCACATAGTTTACATTAGTCATAACTTCTCACAAACAGATATGTTTATGGATGGATTTAATCTATCTATCTATCTATCTATCTATCTATGCATGTGTGTGTGTGTGTGTGTGTGTGTGTTATCCCTCTCTCAGTCCTTCTGTAAAGCACTGGAGTACCTGAGCTACATTTCTCAAAGTGAACCCTCATACAGAGACCCTACTGA